>NW_016816262.1:168226-178935 GCF_001698545.2 Rhinopithecus bieti
TTAATATAAATGTTAATATTAATATAAATGATTAAAATATAGACTATCTGCTAATATTTAACAGCATAAAATTTACTCTGGTGAAGTACAATAGAATATTAATTACCATGACTGTGATACATACTTTCATGATAATCAGGAGAGCTATATTTGCATTTGTATGTAGCAGGAAGATTACAATAATATTTTTCTGAGAAACACTATGGCAATACAATGAATATATAATGAATATACCAAGATCAGTAAACTACCGATCCACTCCATAAAATAAACTTTGAATTTTGTTTGTATTTGAGCATCTTCTCTTTTTTTATTTTTATTTTATTGTAAAGTAATAAGGAGAGAAGAGGATGTATTATTACCAAGCTTTTGGCAGATCTATGTTGCTCACATTTGTTTAGCATATATAGGTTGGGTTCATTTGATCTTAGAACAAGACACAGTTTCAAATTGTGTGAAAAGCATGGGGCTTTATAGTATCTCATGTATTGGTTTATTCTTAAAAATTCTCTTAAAATAATGTGTCAATTATTAACTCATCATAAAAAAATGTTAATGCTAGATGTAGCCACAAAGACAATCCATAATTCTGGAATTACTTTCATGGTTCTATTGTTGTTGTTGCTGTTTTTACTAAATTTTGAGGAAAACAGCTCACCTTTTGGTAACTGATTTAGGCACAAATTGTAATGACAAGTGGATATTTAAACAGAAAGCCAAGAATAAAAAGGTAAACCAAAAGGATTATCTCTGTCATTTGTTATTTTCTTTTTTTTCTTTTTTTATTATACTTTAAGTTCTAGGGTACACGTGCACAATGTGCAGGTTTGTTAAATATGTATACATGTGCCGTGTTGGAGTGAGGCACCTGTTAACTCGTCATTTACATTAGGTGTATCTTGTTATGCTATCCCTCCCCCTTCCACCCACCTCACGACAAGCCCCAGTGTGTCGTGTTCCCCATTCTGTGTCCAGGTGTTCTCATTGTTCAGTTCCCACCTGTGAGTGAGAACCCGTGGTGCTTGGTTTTCTGTCCTTGTGATAGTTTTTGCTTGAGAATGAATGGTTTCACAGCTTCATCATGTCCTACAAAGGCATGAATCCATCCTTTTTTATGGCTGCATAGTATCCATGGTGGTATGTGCCACATTTCTAATCCAGTCTACCATTTGATGGACATCTGGTTGGGTTCCAAGTCTTTTTACTGGGAATAGTGCCGCAATAATACATACTGTGCATGCCGTCTTTATAGCAGCATGACTTATAATCCCTTTGGGTATATGCCCAGTAATGGATGGCTGGGTCAAATGGTATTTCTATTCTAATCCTTGAGGAATCACACACTGTCCTCCACAATGGTTGAACTAGTTTAACAGTCCGCCAGCAGTGTAAAGCCTTCCTATTTCTCCACATCCTCTCCCAGCACCTGTTGTTTCCTGCTTTTTAATGCTCACATCTAACTGGGTGGTGAGATGGTATCTCCTTGTGGTTTTGATTTGTCATTTCTCTGATGGCGAGTGATATGAGCATTTTACCATGTGTCTGTTGGCCGCATAAATTTCTTCTTTTGAGAAGTTGGTCTGTTCATATACTTTGCCCACTTTTGATGGGGGTTTGTTTTGATTTTTTCTTTAAATTTGTTTAAGCTCTTTGTAGATTCTGGATATTAGCCCTTTGTTAGATGGGTAGATTGTAAAAACTATCTCCCATTCTGTAGGCTCCTGTTTTCACTCTGATGGTAGTTTCTTTTGCTTGTGCCGAAGATCTTTAGTTTAATTAAATCCCATTTGTCAATTCTGGCTTTTGTTGTCATTGCTTTTGGTGTTTTAGTCATGAAGTCCTTGCCCACGTCTATGGCCTGAATGGTATTACCTAGGTTTTCTTCTAGGGTTTTTATGGTTTTAGGTCTAACATTTAAGTCTCTAATCCATCTTGAATTAATTTTTTAATGAGGTAGAAGGAAGGGATCCAGTTTCAGCTTTCTACATATGGCTAGCCAGTTTTCCCAGCACCATTTATTAAATAGGGAATCCTTTCCCCATTTGTTGTTTTTGTCAGGTTGGTGAAAGATCAGATGGTTGTAGATGTGTGGTATTATTTCCGAGGGCTCTATTTTGTTCCATTGGTCTATGTCTCTGTTTTGGTACCAGTACCATGCTGTTTTGGTTGCTGTAGCCTTGTAGTATAGTTTGAAGTCAGGTAGCATGATGCCTCCAGCTTTGTTGTTTTGGCTTAGGATTGTCTTGGTGAGAGGTGACAACATGCTAGCAGCCCTTGCTCTTAGCACCTCCTCGGCCTCAGTGTCCACTCTGGCTATGCTTGAGGAGCCCTTCAGCCTACCACGGCACTATGGGAGCCCCTCTCTGGGCTGGCCGTGGCCGGAGCCGGCTCCTTCTGCTTGCGAGGAGGTGTGGAGGGAGAGACGCAGGCGGGAACCAGGGCTGTGTGTGGTGCTCACTGGCCAGTACAACTTCTGGGCGGGCGTAGGCTCCGCAGTCCCTGCACTCAGAGTGGCCAGCTGGCTCCTCCCGCCCCAGGCAGTGAGGGGCTTTGCACCGGGGCCAGCAGTTGCAGAGGGTGCACTGGGTCCCCCAGCAGTGCTGGCCCACCAGTGCTGCGCTCGAATTCTCGCTGGGCCTCAGCTACCTCCCACCAGGGCAGGGCTCGGGACCTGCAGCCTGCCATGCTCAAGCCTCCCTCCTCTGCCAAGGGCCCCTGCTCGGCCTCAGCCTTCCCAATGAGTGCTGCTCCCTGCGCCATGGCGCCCAGTCACATTGACCGCCCAAGAGCCGAGGAGTGTGGGGGCACCACACGGGACTGGCGGGCAGCTCCCCCTGCAGCCCCGGTGTGGGATCCACTAGGTGAAGCCAGCTGGGCTCCTGAATCTAGTGGGGACTTGGAGAACTTTTACGTCCAGCTAGAGGATTGTAAATGCACCAATCAGCATTCTGTGTCTAGCTCAGGGATTGTAAAGGCACCAATCTGCACCCTGTCAAAATGAACCAATTTGCTGTCTGTAAAATGGACCAGTCGGCTCTCTGTAAAACTGACGAATCAGATCTCTGTAAAATGGACCAATCAGCAGGATGTGGGTGGGGTCAGATAGGGGAATAAACACAGGCTGCCAGAGCCAGCCAGCAAACCGCTGGGGTTCCCTTTTAGAGTGTGGAAGCTTAGTTCTTTCGCTTTTTGCAATAAATCTTGCAGCTGCTCACTCTTTGGGTCCACACCACCTTTAAGAGTTGTAACACTCACTGCAAAGGTCTACAGCTTCACTCCTGAAGCCACCGAGACCACGAACCCACCAGAAGGAAGAAACTCCCAACATGTCCAAACATCAGAAGGAACAAACTCCAGACACACCATCTTTAAGCACTGCGAGGGTCTGCGGCTTAATTCTTGAAGTCAGTGAGACCAAGAACCCACCAATTCCAGACACATTGGCAATGCGGGCTCTTTTTTGGTTCCATATGAACTTTAAAGTAGTTTTTTCCAATTCTGTGAAGAAACTCATTGGTAGCTTGATGGGAATGGCATTGAATCTATAAATTACCTTGGGCAGTATGGCCATGTGCTTTTAATACCGCATTGGTGTCTGGTTCTCTGATAGATGATTCAGGGAAGACAAACAAAAATAAAATACCATCTGAGCCTTCAATGAGGTCTTTAGACTAATGAATAAATAAAAAAAAAAGCAACAAATTTAAAAGATAATATGTACAGTAACAGAAGTACTAGTAATGCGAGGAGGATAGAAGAATAGAAGGACCTTCTTCCCATGAACTGAAGAAAGACTTCATGAAATATTTGTACTTTAGCCTTAAAGAAAATGGTTAGGATTTAGACAGTAACACTTGAAAAATCTGGAAGTTCCTCAAGGCAGATGAAATAGCATATAACAAGATACATATGGGGGAGGTTTAGAGTTTATAAGGAAACAGTAAGGAGTCCCGTTTTCTTTTACTATACATGAGAGTTAATGGGACTCTTAAAATCTCATCGTTGATCCATCACGATGTAACCAGCTTAAGTCAGGCTGCTTGCTGCTCAGGGGCTGAAGACAGGAGAAGCAAGGTGTGGTGACAGGAAAGCAGCTTTATTGATTGAGTGCTAGCAATTGGGAGATGGCCAGACTCTGCCTCAAGGAGTCACCTCTGCCTTCTGGGCTGACTGAAGGGGTTTAAAAAGGAGAAGGTGCAGGAAACATGTAGGGGTGGTGCAGGAGGGTCCAGGTCTGCGTGACTCCTTCCAATGGCTATCTTGAATAATTGGCAATCCAGGGAGGGCTGGTTTGCATCATCCTGACTTCATCCTGTTAATGGCAGGACATCCCTAACTCCCACTAAGCAAGAAGATTCTCCAGCTGGTCTCTCTGCCTGGTTTGTTTCAAAATTTTGGCTCCTGGAATTTCTAAGCAAGCAAATAATTAGATAGGCAAACACTGTTCAAGGAAGTGGCTTTGGGGAATGGTAGAAGCAAAGAGTTTTAAATGTATTTTTTCAAGGCTGTAAACAAAAAAGGAAAAAAAATAGTTTTAAAATGCATTTTGAGTCTGAGATACTTGGTAACGATAAGGAAATTTTCACATTTATTCTTCACAACATTCCTATGAAACAGGCAGTGCTCTATTTCTCCACAATGAAGATGAGAATGTGGGGTCAGAAAGACTTAGTTTCCCAATTTTGTAAATGAAAGAACTGGGAATACAGTCTAAAGCGCTTTTCTTTAGATTCCAGACAGTTCACTGTATGTTTTTAGAACAGCAATTTGGGACCATATCATGAAGAGTCTTAGATGTGTTTGTACTTCAATCGGTGGATAAGGAAGCACCCTCTAAGGGTTGAAAGGGGGAATAACAAGCTGTCTTTATGTTTTAAGGTAATGATTCCGGTTGTGACATGGAGGACAAATTGAACTGGAAGGAACTTGGAGGCACTATTCCAGAAGAAGGACACGAAGGAAATGTTGAAACTATAGATGGCTTACATAAAGCTTGTGTTTGTTAGTAGTGAATAGAGTGGCAAAGAAGTCTGAGTATATGTGGAAAATATCTTTCATTTAGGTAAATTTAGGGCACATGGGTTTAAATGTTTCATAAAATTTGAACTAATGTAGGTAATGTAGATTACAGTTTATAAGGAAAGCGTAAGGAGTCAAGTTTTCTTTTACTATGCCTGAGAGTTAATAGGACTCTTACAATCTCATCATTGATCCGTCACGATGTAACCAACTCAAGTCAGGCTGCTGCTGGTCAAGCAGCTGACTTTGTATTTATAAAAGTCTCATTAATACTGTACAGGCTCCTTCTGTTCTCTTTCCATTGATTGGATAGATAAAAAATGTTAGCATACACTTTTAGTATGGTATTTTTAGGCATATTTTAAGGTGCACGAAGTAAATTAATTTGCCAATACTCTGACAATAGTTTGTCATCCTAGTACCAGATGCTGCTAGACATTGTGCCACGCCTTTGTTACCAGGCTGATTATGAGATTCTAAACGATGGGATGTGCTCCTGGTAACATTAAAGATAGTTTTATAGTAAACACCATCATAAGAAATTACATTTGTGATGAGAAATTAATTATCCTATTAGGCAAATAAATTATCCCATAACTCTGATATGGGAAATATATAAAATATTGTTAAGTTCTGTAATTATAACTGGAAGTCAGAAAGGAGATGGCCTAAAAATAACATCTCAAAAGAGATGCAACATTAACTTTACTGATTTCATATTGATTTCTTCCTGTAGCTTTCACAGTAGACTTATTTCATTGGAAGTAGCATTTTACTGGAAGTAAACACTCGCTAGGAAATTGCCACTGGAAACGACTTAGGCCATTAAAAAAACTGCACATGAATACTAAACTATGCAAGTGTAGCTGTCTGATGGTCCCATAAAATATATGAATCATAGAAAGATCAGGAGAGGTGAGAATATGTTACTCTGTGTTCTGCCATTGGTATTTTACCTTCTTATCGTTTTATTTAGATATATCTAAGAAAAAAATCATTTCAATGAACATAAATATACAAAACTGAAAAAAGTACATTAAGAATTAGTTCAGTATTAGGAAAAGCACAATGATATGCATATAAATATATAAGACAGTATTCTCATACCCACAGACTGAAATAAATTATTAATAAATTAAGACCAAATTAGGAATAATTATTTCATCTTTTAAAGTATATTTAGTTGTGATTATCCTAAGAATTGGATAAAATGGAAGTACATTTATTTAAAAATCTGCGAATCGAAATTGTCAACCAAACGCAGAACATAAGATTAAAGTCATATTTATTTTTCTTGAAAATGATCACTGATTTGTAAATTTGATAAACTTTGTGCTAGAAAGACCAGTCACTGTTCAGTAGACATTGAACATTTAGTATCTACTAAAATTTTTAATAACTATTGCAGTATTTTTTAAAAGAATGAGTTAAACAATTTTCTTATAGCTATAGAAGGATATTTTAAGTAGAGTACATAGTATATATAAAGATATGCAATAAAATAGCATTTTTTGATAATGGTGAGAATTTAGTGTATTTGCAGTGAGAAATACATTGTGAGAAGGGCAGACCATTAGATCCTTTATCACTTTATATATTTAGAAAATATGGAGTTGTATCTACTCTTGTAGGCATCAGTGATGTACATTAAAATAAATCATAGCTGCATTTAAAGAGCTGGCAATAGTTGATATTTTTGGTAATCTCCAATTATCAAAAACATAATGAAACAAGCAAATAGAAAATAAACTAAAATAGTAAGCACTGGGATAGAGGTATTAATAGAATACCACCAAAACACAGAGAAAGGACAGCAAGGTCCTTCAACTGGAGCACATCGCCTTCCATCCTGGCGCTTGCTGTGCACACTGGAGTTGTTGATGCACTTTCCTGTTTTCCAGGAACATGATTGTTATGGGTGGAATTGTTTGTCTTTGAAGTTCAGATGTTGGAGTTCTAATCCTCAGTACCCAGAAAGTGACTTTATTTGGAGATAGGGCCTTTGCAGAGGTAATAAAGTTAAAATTAGGTCATTAGGATGGGCACTAAGCCACATGACTGATAACTTTATGAAAAGGGGAAACTTGGACACAGAGGCACAGGCAGAGGGAAGAGCCTGGGAAGAGATGTAGAGCAAACAGCCATCTTCAAGCCAAAGAGAGAGGCCTGGAACAAATTCTCCCTCACATGCCTCAGAAGGAACCACACCTGCCAACACTGTGATTTTGGAATTCTCGTCTGCAGAGACTACTTATTGTGAAACATCCCATTCTGTTGTTTAAGCCAACTAATTTTTGGTACTATGTTTCAACAACCTTAGCAAACTACTGCAATGGTGCTTTAGCTTTTTTAAAGCTGAGTTTGAGAAGTCCATGAAACACTGCAGTGATGGTTCTAAGTAACAACCGAGAATACATCTGGATATCAGCAGTCAATCTTAGGTTAAAGGGAGATTTTCAGGAGTCATCAACAAGCATGAGATGAGCCAAGAAGTGTCAAACGTTCTCACTAAGGTAGTCTGTAATATACAGAAAGAAAAGTAATGACAAAGCTCAGTGTTATATTGACATGTAAGGAGTGATTTTAAAATGTAAAATTCATAAGGAAAATTTAAACAAAAATCCAGAGCTAAAGGAAATCAGAAGATTTGGTATCTCAAAAATCCAAGATGCAAATATTTTTAAAAACTAAGCAGTATTCAGGGCCTCGAGAAAGACACTGACTTCTTCAACCAGAAGGTAAATTTCTAGTTTCTCTATGTGGGAGCTTATGTTATTAAGGGAATAGTTCCTCATTTTTCATATTTGCTTTTAGTTCTATGCATTTTTCTCACAGCTTTGCATTAGCTGCATTTCACAAATGTTGACATGTAGCATTTTTATTCAGTTCAATGTGGTTTTTTTAAAATTTTGCTTTACTTTCTATTTGACCCATAGATTCTTTAGAAGTGATTCGTTTAGTTTCCAAGAGCTTCTTCAGCTCCAATTCTGGACATTATGAGAGAAAAAAATCTAGGGAAACCACACCAATGTCATCCTTTTGTCCTAAGGTCTCTACTTGTCTGCCCTCTTCTTCCCAGTTTTTAAATTTTCTCATATTTATTTGCATATATGTCCAGGGTTTTTGTTGTATTTAGTAAGAGGAGTGGAACAATTTTTTTTCTATCTATATTCCTGGAAATGGAAACCCTCAGGTAATTCATTTTAATAAGTAAATGCTTCTTAAAACTTTTTGTATTATATGTATATACAATTGCAGAAATCATAAAAGCATAGTTTATTTTATTTGTTCAAATTGAGAATACCTTTTTAACCAAAACTCAGATAACAAAACAGAAAATGACAACACTTAGAAGCCCTCATCAACCAGTCACTAACCCTATGAGTGGTGACCAATATGCTAATTTATGGCACCAGATTTTAGTCCTCTGATTTTGTTTTTACAAAACATGTATTACAATACGTAAGTTTATTCTCCCTACTCTGTAGCACTAAGAAATAAACATGTCAAAATCAAGTTGACGTCCTCTATCTTTAGGACTCACATATATTCAAAACCGAAGTTTCTATTCCCTGTACCAAATCCAATTTTTAAAAGCATCAAGCTAGAAGCTGTATAAAACAGTAAGTATTGACTCTGATATGATAGCAGATGGTAAAATATACTTTCACACTTACTAGTTATGTAAATATGGCCAATAAATTCTATTTTTAAAACCGTTAGATGGACTATGGGTTAAAAATAGAACCTCATCAGAGACGCATTTTGTGGCTTAAATGTGACAATGCTCATGAACTGTAAGTTTGTAATCCCACACAGAGATAGCAAAATGTATATTACTTACTAAAAATCAAGTTGTATTTTTATAGTTTGGCACCTTTGTTTCTACACTTATCCAATTAATGCATTCAGTATATTCTACCTCCCGAATTTCATTCATACTTGCTTTCTACTTTCCATTTTCAATGTTATTATTACAGCCACATAATCATGAAACGTCAGCACTGGCCAGGTATTAGAACACAAGTGCAATCTCTGTGGACTCCAGTGAGAAAATTGATGAACAAATAAATTATATAATTTAGCCATTGCTACATAGCTAAATAATAATTCGTATAAATTTGAATCTTTGGCTCCTAATTTAATACAGTCCCTTTTGCTTACATAAAAATATCTTTCATGAATTCCCCTCTTGTCACTTGTTTCCCTTTTAAACATTTTTCTCCCTTGACATACTGGCTAGTCATTCTTAATTGCAGTTTTGATCATGCAATTACCTTGCTCATATATAAACTTTCCTTTAGAGTAAAACAAGAGTCCAGCTATTCACTAGCTTGTGCAGCTTCATATTACCTTTACTTTAGTTTTTAGTTTTGCTTAGTTTAGTTTTCATCAAAGATACTTAACCTAAGTTGAGATAATATCTATTTCTATTTTGGGGATCAAATGAGATAAGGTATCTGAAACCCTAAACATAGAGTCCTATCTCTCAGGTCACTTCTGTTTTCACCTACATCTGGGATCAAAATTCCTTGGATTCTCAAACTCAAGCAGAGGACACCTTATTCCAAGCACGAAATGCAGCTCCTTCTTCTGCCTTAGGGAAAACACCTTATGAGGCAGGAACTGCATATAAGTAAGTGCGGCAGGAACCTATGGGTATGTTAATGCCACCAAATGGGGGTATCAGAGAGTCGGTTGGTCATTTTCTCCTTCTCACGTTCATCCTGCAGACAATCCTTGGGAGGACTCTGCATGGGTTTCAGAAGTCACAGTAGAGTGAAACCCAAGTTGCATGCAGTAGCAAACTGGAGAATTCACCGGTTTTCCTTCCTCCTTGTTCCCTCACTCTCTCCTTGAGGAATTTTCTCTCAAATAAACTACCTGCCCACAAGCCCTGTCTCGGGCTCTGTTTCTAGGGTTAACCCAAAGGAACACAGTGATACATCATAGGCACGCGAGTGACAGATTCCCTTTTACTTGTTCTAATGCATTTAAACTCCATTGCCTACCAAAGTAAGTATAATTTCCTCTTCCTGGCAGTTAAGGTCATCCACAAATTGGCCACCAATTTTTCGAATCACACATTATGGTACAGTATTTCTCTACAGGAACATTACTTGGCTGCAGACTGTTCCTTTAATGTATTTCATGTTTCACCCACTCGTGCTTTTCTAAATGGTCTTTCAACAGCTTAAGATGCTCTTTATCCCATTTTTGTGCATGAAAATTTTGTAGTCATCAGGATTTTTATCAAATACTATTACCTTCATAAAGCCTTTCCAGATCCTTTCCTGTAAAAAATTATAAAATTTCTTATGGGGTTCATTTGGATACTAGGAGAACTTTATTAGTGCTCCTTAATTACCTTTACGTTAAGTAATAAGCTAGGGTATTCTTGTGTTCTAAAGTTTACGAAATTTTAAAACTCTTACTGTGCCTGAATAATCCTAAAGGTTTTAAGTCTCTTACTGTGCCTGACACCTTAACTTAGTGTGTATGCATGTGTAAATGTGTGTATCCTCTGTATATCTATCAAGTGGATGAATATAATTTTATATGTGTTAATTGCAGAAAATCTAAGCGTCAATAAATAAAAGAAAAATAAAATAGCCTCAAATTTCTCATGCCAGAAAACCCTCTATCAATATTGTGCTATTCTGTATTTTAAATTATTTAATTAATAATAT
>NW_016816262.1:179234-197175 GCF_001698545.2 Rhinopithecus bieti
GTGTTAGCCAGGATGGTCTCGATCTCCTGACCTCGTGATCCGCCCGTCTCGGCCTCCCAAAGTGCTGGGATTACAGGCTTGAGCCACCGCGCCCGGCCGAAAAAACACTTTTAAAAATATATATGAAATACAACATTCTTACAATATGCACATGTGTGAGGGGTACTGCTGATTTTTTAAGAAGTTCACTTTTTCTTGTAATTTGCCTTGCTGGTTCTCCATCCTACTTCACAAATGCAGTCATTTCTCCTTATTTTGGATTTGTGACATTTTAGGTGTTATGTAACTATAGCCTTGTTTATACCACAGTTACTGAACCCCACCATTCACTTTGAGTTGTCTACGATGTTGAATAAGCTATGACAATAGCCAAACCCCTCACCTACATTCTTAAGGGGAAAGTGTTCAGTCTTTTATGATTAAGTGTAATGTTAGTTATGGGATTTTTAAACATATTTTAACTAACATAAAATTGTATGTTTTATCATGTACAACAAGTATGTGTAGATTGTGGAATGATTAAATCTAGCTAGCTAACAAATGCATTCACTGTCATAGGTATCCTTTTTGTGGTGAGAACACTTAACATTCACTGTCTTTTCATTTCCTTAGGTGCCCTTTATCAGATTAGAAGTAGCTTCCTATTTCTAGATTACCGAGAAATTTTAATCATATATGAATGTCAAATTTTCTAAAATGCTTTGTCTGCACCTATTAAGGTGATGGTTTGACTTTTTATTTTTTGTTTTTTAATAGGATGAATTACACTGATTGATTCATGGGCAGGAAAAAATTCTCCATTGGTCACAATGTATTATTATTTTTACATATTGTGGGATTAGATTTACTAAAATTGTATTTTGCATCCTTGCATTGATTTATATACGTAAGTTGTTTTTTTATAACCTATTATGTAGTATTGTGTTTTTATTTTTATTTGTCAAGGGTGTGTGTGTATGTGTTTAAACAGGCTAATGCTGGATTCATAAAAGTTAAGAAATATTCAGTACCTCTTTTTTAGGCTGCATGTAGAATTGTTGTTGTTTCTTTCTTAAATATTTACTATATATTGGCATTAATATTGGCTGGGTGTGGTGGCTTATAGTTGTAGTTCTAGCACTTTCGGAGGCTGAGGCCAGAGGATCACTTGAGGCCAGGAGTTCAAGGCCAGCCTGAACAACATAGCAAGACCCTATCTCTACAAAAAAATTGTTTAAAAAATTACTCTGGTGTGGTGGCACACACCTGTGCTCCCAGCTATTCAGCAGGGTAAAGTGGGAGGATTGCTTGAGGCAGGGAGGTCAAGGCTGCAATGAGTTGTAATTGCATCATTGCCTTCCAGCTTGGGTGACAGAACTAAACCCTGTCTCAAAAGACAAACAAACAAACAAAAAGCATTAATATTGCAAAATTCTACTAAATAGTCAATGTATTGTTAAAATTCTCCGATAAGCCCATGTGTCCCTGGAGTTTTTTTGTGTGTAACGGTATACAACTAAAATTTTAGATGTAATAGGGCCGGGCGCGGTGGCTCACGCCTGTCATCCCAGCACTTTGGGAGGCCAAGAGGGGCGTATCACGAGGTCAGCAGATCGAGACCATCCTGGCTAACATGGTGAAACCTCGTCTCTACTAAAAATACAAAAAATTAGCTGGGCGTGGCGGCGGGCGCCTGGAGTCCCAGCTACTCACTACTCGGGAGGCTGAGGCGGGAGAATGGCGTGAACCTGGGAGGCAGAGCTTGCAGTGAGCCGAGATCGCGTCACTTTACTCCAGCTGGGAGTGAGAGGGAGACTCCGTCTCCAAAAATAAAATTAAATAAATAAATACATAAAATTGGATTTAATAGAGATATATGGTTACTCAAATTTTAATTTTGTTCTTAGTTGGGTGTTTTGGTCAGTTGTATTTCAAAGAATTTGTCCAGTTTATCTAAGCTATCAAATTTATTACCATAAATTATTCATAATATATGTTATTTATCTTTTTGAAATGCATGTTCTGTAGTAATAGACTTTCTCATTCCTCATATTTAATTCTTTCTTCCCTTATTTTTGTCTGTCAGTCAATAGATGTATCAAATGTATTGATGTCCTAATGAGTAGAAGCTTTATTATCATGAAATGACCCTGTTTATCTCTAGTAATATTTGTAACTCTGAAATATATGTCTAATATTAATATAGTCACTCCACCTTTCTTTTTTACGTAAACATTTTTATTCTAAAGTAAGTTTGATTCAGATAAAAACTGCAAAAAAAATCTATAAGTTACTGCATACATTTCACCCAGTTTCCCTACTATTACTGTCTTAAATGATCATGGTATATTCATCAAAATTAAAATGCCAGTATTTATACTGTCTACGTTAATGATTAGCTAAACTCCAGATTTATGCATGTTTAACTCGATGTTTTCCTAATATCTTTTTCTCCAGGACATGATCCCAGGCACCTGCATTTAGCTATTATGTATCCTTAGGATCCTCTAGTCTCTAACACTTTCTCAATCTTTGTTTTTCCTGACCTTGGGAGTTATAAGGAAATCTAGTCAAGTATTTGTAGAATGTTCTTCACTTTGAGATTGTCTGGTGTTTTATTCAACAATTATACCAAAGTTATAGATTGTGGGAGAGAATCCACAGGGGTGAAGTAACATCATAAGATTGCTTTGGCTATTTTGACTTTTCGTTTTATATGAATTATAGAATAGTTTATTTTCTAATCTTGTTAAGAATTATGTTGGGAATTTTATAGGAATAGTGTCGAATCTGTAAATTGCTGTGGGCAGTAGGGCTATTTTAGTGATATTGAGCCTTTCAATTCATTAGCATGGAATTTTTAAAATGTATTCGTGTCATCTCTGATTTCTTTCAGCAATATTTTGTAGAACTCCATATAGAGATCTTTCACCTCTTTGCTTAGATGGATTCCTAAATATTTCATTTTCTTTGTGACTATTGTAAATGAGATTGTGTTCTTTCTTTGACTCTCAGCCTGGATGCTATTGGCGTATAAAACTGCTACTGATTTTTGTACACTGATTTTGTATGCTGAAACCTCACTGAAAATCAGTTATCAGTTCTAGTAGCCTTTTGCCAGAGTCTTTAATATTTTCGAGGTATAAAATTGCATCACCAACAAAAAGAGATCGTCTGTCTTCTTCTGTTCTCATTTGGATGCCTTTTATTTCTTCCACTTGCCTGATTGCTCTGGCTAGGAATCCAGTACTATGTTGAACAGGAGGAGGGAGAGTGGGCATCCTTGTCTTGTCTCAGTTCTCAAGGAGAATGCTTTCCGCCATTGACCATTCCATATGATGTCGCCTGTGGGTCTGTCACAGAGGGGTTTTAGAGTTTTGAGATATGTTCCCTTGGTGTCCAGCCTGTTGAGGGTTTTGATCATGAATGGAGGGTGGATTTTGTTGAGAGTGCTCTGTGTTTATTGAGGTGATTGCATAGTGTTTGCTTTGAATGTCATCTATGTGGTGAATCGCATTTATTGATTAGTGCATGTGAAAATAGTCTTGTATCCCAGGAATATAGCCTACTTGATCATGGTGCTTTAACGTTTTGTTGTGCTGCTGTATTCACTTTGTGGAGGATTTTTGCATCTACGTACATCAGGGATAGTTGCTGAAGTTTTCTTTTATTCTTGTGTTTCTGCCAGATTTTTGTATCAGGCTGATACCAGCTTTATAGCATGAGTTAGAGAGGATGCCTAGTTTCTCAACTTTTTGGAACAGTTTCTGTAGGATGACTATCAGTTCTTCTTTGTACATCTGTAGTATTTGGCTGTGAATCCATCTGGTTCACTGATTTTTAGTTGGTAAGTTTTTTATTACTTATTCAATTTCAGAGCTCAGTATGTTATTCAGGGTTTCAAACTTCCTGATTCAATGTTGGGAGATTGTTTGTTTCCATGCATCTATCCATTTTCTCTAGATTTTTGCATGTGCATGCATAGAGTTCTCCATAGTATTCTCTGAAGAACTTTTGTATTTCTGTAGGATCAGTTGTAATGTCATATCTGTCCTTTCTAATTGAACTTATTTGGATCTTCTCTTTTTTCTTCTTTGTTAATCTAACTAGTGGCCAGTCATTTTTATTTTTTCAAATAACCAATTATTGCATTCATTTTTCTTTTGTATGGCTTTTTGCGTCTCAATTTCATCCAGTTCTTTTCTAATTTTAGTTATTTATTTTATTTTCCTTGCTTTCAGTTTGTTCATTTTTTTCTAGTTCCTTTCGGTGCTAAGATAGATTGTGAATTTGAGATATTTCCAGCATCTCAATGAAGGCATTTAGTGCTGTAAACTTTTCTCTTAATGTTGCCTGAGGTGCATCCTAGATATGTTGCTAAGTTGTGTCCCTACTTTCGTAAGTTTAAAACATGTTTTATTTCTGCCTTAATTTTAATGTTCACCCAGGAAATATTTGGGAGCACCTTTAATTAATATGTATTTATGAAGTTTTGAGAGGTATTCTTAATATTGAATTATATTTGTGTTGCACAGTGGTCCAAGAGTATGCATGGTATGATTCACATTTTTTGAATTTATTGAGACTCGCTTTATGTCTGAGCATGTGGTCAATTTTATAATATGTTCTGTGTGCAGATGAGAGGAATGTTTAGTCTCTGGTGCTGGGAGGAGTGCTCTGTAGATATCTAGTAAGTCTAATTGGTCAAATGTCAAGTTTATTAAAAATAATAAACTTATTTATTTTTATTTCTATAGGTTATTGGGGACAGGTAACAGGTAGTGTTTGGTTACATGAGTAAGTTCTTTAGTGGTGATTTGTGAGATTTTGGTGCACTCACAACCCAGGCAGTATACACTGCACCCTATTTGTAGTCTTTTACACCTCAGACCCTTCCCACCCATTCCCCCTGAGTCCTCAAAGTCTATTCTGTCATTCTTATGCCTTTACATCCTCATAGCTTAGCTCCCACTTATGACTGAGAACATAGGATGTTTGGTTTTCCATTTCTGAGTTACTTTACTTAGAATAATAGTCTCCAATCCCATCCAGGTCTCTGCGAATTCCAGTTTAAGTGCAGAATTTATTAGTTTTCTTCCTTGATGATCCAACACTGTCAGAGGGTTATTGAAGTCCCCCACTATTATTGTGTGTTTGTCTTAGTGCTTTTGTTATCCTGGAAAAACTTGTTTTATGAATCTCGGTGCCCCAATGTTGGGCAGTTAGAATAGTTAAGTCCTCTTGTTGTATTATACCTTCTAGCATTATGTAATGGCCTTCTTTATCCTTTTTTAAAGTTCTACTGGTTTAAAGTCTGTTTTATCTGATGTAAGGATAGTGATGTGTGCTCTTTGTTTTCTGTTTGCATGGTAGATCTTTCTTCATTCTTTTACTTTGAGCCTACGGATGTCATTACGTCATGAGGGAATGGTCACTTGAAGACAGCAGGTGATTGGATCTTATCTTTTTTTCCAGCTTGTCACTTTATGTCTTTTAAGTGGGGTGTTTAGGTACTTTACATTTAGGTTTAGTGTTGATATGCAGGATTTTGATCCTGTCATCATGTTGTTAGCTGATTGTTTTGTAGACTTGATAGTGTTGTTGCTTTATAGTATGTATGGGCTACGTGAGCCTCAGAATCATGAAAGGAAGTGAAAGGCACTTCTTACATGGTGGTGGCAAGAGAAAATGAGGAAGAAGCAAAAGCGGAAGCCCCTGATAAACCCATAAGATATCTTGAGAATTATTCACTAGCGCAAGAATAGCATGGGAAAGACCAGCCCCCATGATTCAATTACCTCCTCTGGGTCCCTCCTACAACACATGGGAATTCTGAAAGATAAAATTCAAGTTGAGATTTGGGTGGATATACAGCCAAACCATATAAGACTGTTTTTAAATCGATCTGTTACTTACCAGGTTTCACCTCTTTGACTGCTCTCTTTCAGTCTTCTTTTCTAGGCCTCTCAACTTGACATCTGAATTTTAAAAAAACTATCTGGATTTTGTTGTAAGAAAATTCTCAACCTTATAGCCTTGTATGTGAGGATTGCTCCCCTAGTATTTCTTATATTAGAAAATGAACTGAAAAATAGTTTGGCCTGTGTATTAGTTAGGGTTCTCTAGAGGGACAGAACTAATAAGATAGATGTGTATATGAAAGGGAGTTTATTAAGGAGCATTGACTCACACAATTACAAGGTGAAGTCCCACAGTAGGCTGTCTGCAAGGTGAGGAGCAAGCAAGCCAGTCTGAGTCCCAAAACCTCAAAAGTAGGAAAGCTGACAGTGCAGCCTTTGGTCTGTGGCTTAAGGCCCCATAGCCCCTGGCAAACCATTATTGTGAGTCCAAGAGTCCAAAAGCTGAAGAACTTGGAGTCTGATGTTCCAGTGCAGGAAGCATCCAGCACAGGAGAAAGACGAAGGCCAGAAGATTCAGGAAGTCTGCTCTTTTATCATCTTCTCCTGCCTCCTTTATTCTAGCCAGGTTGGCAGCTCATTAGATGGTGCCCACCTAGATTGAAGCTGGGTCTGCCTCTCCCAGTTCGATGACTCAAATATTAATCTCCTTTGGCAACACCCTCACAGATACACCCAGGAACAATACTTTGCATCCTTCAATCCAATCAAGTTGACACTCAATATTAACCAATACAGCCTACATCCTGACTAGTAGAAAATAACTACTGTAAGATGAATGTGAAGAGAATGTCAAAACATCTAGATAAAAATGGAAATTTTGGAAAAATCTGAGAAAATTTTAAAATTAGAACAAGAGAACCTATTAAATAGTAGGTGACATATTTTATGATGAGAGTAAGTGTAACACAATTTAATGAGTTAAATGCCTCATGTAAAAGGCTCAATTAAATGGTAGGTGAATGTATAGGTTAATATGTGTCACTAAAGGGAAGTACAACAAATAGACTGTCTTTACTCTGCAAATTGTTTAACATTTCATTTTTCACTGAAGAATATTAAATAGCAAATACTCAAAATTTCAGGGCAAATTAGATATGAAGATAGGCCAGTGCAGTGATTCAGACCTGTAATCCTGGCACTTTGGGAGGCCAAGTCAGGAGACTTGCTTTGGGCCAGGTATTCAAGACCAGCATGGGCAACAGAGTGAGACCCTACCTCTGCAAAAATAAAAAACTGAAAAAACCTCAGTTGGCATGGTGGCACGTGCCTGTAGGTCTAGCTACTCAAGAGGCTGAGGCAGAGGATTAGGATTGCATGAAAACCAAGAGATCAGGGCTGCAGTGAGCCCTGATTGCACCACTGCACTCCAGCCTGGGCAACAAAGGAAGACCCTGACTCAAAAAAAAAAAAATACAAAGATAGATTATTGCTCAGAGGACTATTTAAATGTTTGTAGGAACAGTTATTAAGATTTCAGTATCTAGATTCTCTACACATGCATGCATACACCCACACACAGACTGACATACATACACAAACACACAAGAATATGTTTATAACATCACACAAGATGTGTTTCTAAGCAGAAGACATTATCCAGAAAATTATTTTATAATGTTTAATTTGTTAATTAAAAGTTTCAACAGACAAATAAAAATTGATATCAGCAGAAAATGATCTATTTTGTTTTTAGGCCAAGGAGATAACAGACAGCAGAGACAGTCCCAGCCCAGTGTTATGGAGGCATAACTGAACCCAGCTTGTGCATGTCATCTGGGGCCCTGTTATCCAGGGCAGTGACATTGTGGCCTGGGCTGAAGCAAACCATTTCTGGTAGCAGTTTTGGTATTGTCCAGACTCATAAATAACAATGCCCAAGGTTGTGTCTAGCGGAAAAGAAGAAAAAACAAAAAACAAAAAACGTGCAAACTCTTAACAAGCACCTATGGGTTACAAGACACATAGCAAGAACAGGAACAGAGAGAAAGATAGACAGGACTCCTTGTCTGTCTGGCATGAGGAGTGCATGTGTTAAAGGCCTCTGTGGGAGGTGGCTGCACAGCAGCAACTCTGTTGCCCGCGCTCTGTGTTTTAGCATTCTAACCACTCAGTACACAGCAGGCTACGTTGGTGCCAGATGGTGTACCAGGATCTGGGTATACTAGTATGAAACTCTCAGTTACTGTTGGTAAAAACCACCTGGAGAAGCAGAAAGTATGGCACTAGGTGTTACCCATTGATGAGGTACTGTGCATAGCCCTGACAATTTCCAGTTGTGTGAAAGAGGAGACGATGGGTGCAATGGAGCTGAAGCTCTCCCTATTATGAGACAGCTGCACCCCAGACAGCAGAGCAGCAGCAGCCTTCAAGGGAAGGATGCTTGTGGAGCAGCAGGAATCATGTGGAAAAAACAGAAGATAGAAGTGAGCAGTTAATTAGAGCAGAGAAGCAGTGCAGAATTGTCATCAAACAGCGGCCCGTGAGGATCTGTGTGCCATGCAAACACTGAGAACCCCTGCCACAGACACTGTTTTATTGATGTACTTGATCTTCAGGAGGGCAAAGAAAAAGCATCATCATATTTATTAATTCACATGGGCACTTCCACTTGTACTGTACAGGTATACTTCGAGACCTTCAGGACACAAGCTCTGTAAAATATTTTTGAGGATAGTTTGTATAATGATTTTATATCTTAATAAAATGATGATTCATTCAGAAAAGTTAAATAGTCATTACTAGAAGACTGGAGGCCAGGTCTTCATGTGTCAACTCTGACACCACTTCTAGACTACATTTTCTCACCAAGTATGAGTTTCAAACACTTCTTATCATTTGTAACTTTGATTTACTAAAATACGCGTGGACTTATAGCTAGTACATAGATATTTACCCATATATAATTAGGTATCTTACCTAATACTTACCTGTATACATACTGATGAGTAGATACTTACCTGTGTATCAGTTCCTGTGGTTACAACACAGTTTTAAATAATTTGGCAAGACAAATGTAAACATTTTAATTTAGGGTTATAAAATGCATGGAAAAATGAATTTAAGCATTTACAAATTTGCCCTTGTCAAAGAAAAACAAATGTTTCTAATTATCAAAATTTCCATTTACATTTTCCATAATGATAAATGAACTTTATTTCTCTATAAACTTGAGACCCTAGACCTATATAGACATTTCTTTCATTGCACTGCTATAAAGTAAACATAAGCAAATAAAAGTAAGGTAAGACGTAAGTTTTGTTTTGTGAAAAGCATAAACTTTTACATAATTTTATTGAATTTACTTAAGATTCTAGGTGATGAAAATAAAAGCTATGAGAGTGAAAGTTGATGAAAAGATGTCAAGGATTATAAAACAGTATCTTGAAATACCTCCCTTAATGTAATTAAAATTAATGAAATGTTTCTTAAAAATGGGAAGAAGACAATTTAAATGTGAAAGAAATATGTCAATAATAAAAAGAATGGTTCTTCTGAGGTTTAATTAAGTGGATATTAAACTAAATCTGATGTGAAAATAAGTCAAAATCTCGATGAGCTTAAGCAAGAGACTTTACAATAGTACATTATTAGTATATTTTCTGAAGCATGTTACCTTGGGGTTATAATAAAAGTTTAAAAAACACGTATGTGCACGAGAATGGCATTTTCACAAACTACAATTGAATAATTGAAAATGTGCATTGCATTTATTGTCTGTGATACATTATTTAAGCTAAATTAAGTGCTAGTATGCCTTGGAGAGTACACCCAAAGGTGAAATCCCCTTTTAAAGCTTCTGTGGAAAGACAGCATGGCTTCATCTGAAACTATATATCAATTTCAAGTTAAAACAGATTATTGAGAGTGAAATCTTGCCAGCTGTGTATTTTATTTTCTGAAGTTTTAGCTATTGCGCTCAGTTGGCTAGTCTTACGTCACATTTAGCCTTCCAGGTAATATGTCGGTACATGGAGTCAGGCATCCTGTCTCCTTCAGTGTTGATGCACTGGACCACCCAAGCGTACAAATAACACCTCAGAAGCTCAGCTGGTGCACATCTCCCCCATCCCGTTGGTCCATCTGCCAGTAGAGAGAACTAAAGCTAAGTGCAGGGCACACCCTTCTCAAAGGACATAGCCAGTCAGCTGTACAGAGGCCACTTTTGCATATATTGAAATTTCCCTGAAAGTCTTCAGAGGGCCACAGCTGGCTGCATGGGAGGCAACTGTACAGCCATCTGACTCACTAAAAATGTGATTATGGCTTTAAGGAAAAAATGGTGATAATGGACCTTTCAGGAAACCACCTGTCTCACCACGCTGTTTCAAACTTATTTTTAAGAATGGTAAGTTTTATTTTTTCTTCATAATTTGGGGCAAATAACAGCCACAGTAATATAATTCATAGAGTGCATAAAACAGAACAGGCAGGAAATATAAGTTTTATTATTTAGAGTACCTGAGGAAAAAGAACATAAACTTCTTGTAGACATGATTAAATATAAGTCAGGTGGAACATCTCTAAAGATAAGCTCAACCCATACTAGAATGATTTCCACTTCAAATTAAAATTCTGACTAGGTTAACTTTGTCTCCTGTGAATGTATGTTACTACTTTTCATGAATTAGAATATGCAGATATTTATGCTCATATAGTCTAAAAAGCCTCGTGTGTTTAGTGAAACAAAAGTATGCAAGCAAAAGAAGCATCAGGTCATTCGCCTGGGGTTGTTTCTGCACCCGGTGCTCTTATATCAGCAGCAGCAACACAACACGGAAACACTTTCTGTAACTGGCTTAAAACCAAACCAAACCAAACCAAACAAACAAGAAATCGGTCTCAGTCCATCACAGACAGTCAACCAGCTGATGTCTGGTACAACTAGGGACATCCCATTGGACCATATCCAAATTAGGCGAATGTCTCATCACAGCATTCTCAAATAATGCAAATGCCTGGCTGTGGTCAATCAGGTAATTTATTTACTTTGTCTCTGTGTTTGGCCTATACACATCCATGGCTCACCTATGTAATTTTTTCAGAGTTTCTGGAAAAAGTATGGCCTAAAATTTTAATGCTGATCCAAGTTATGCTTCAGTCGTAAAGGCAATAAACAAAGATTTCTCATGTAAAATGTTAGGGAATATCACATGCATATACCCTTCTATAAGCTACTCAGTATCTAAAACCAGTAAAAAAAAAAAAAAAAAAAACTATCTTAAATTTGGTGTTTATAATTATCATGCATGACTTTAACAATTTGAATGCATCTATCTACATGTAATATTGTATTGGTTTACAAATTTTAGATTTTTGATATGAAGGAAATAACACACAGAAATTTCTGCACCTTCTCATTTTATTCTTGTGAAAAATAATCACAATATCTTTTTACCATTTTATTCATAATACATACAATTTTTTAATCAAATATTCTCTATTAACTGGAATTTGGGGAATAAACAACCTTGTATATTTTATTTGTGTGCATGTTCAAGACATCAAAGGTTTATCAAACTTGTTCTGTAAAGAAAAAGACAGTAAATATCTTAGACTTGAAGGCCAACTCGAAGACGTAAGCTTCAGAATTTCTGGGTTTCAGTTTATGCACATAATCAGCTTTCCCATGGAATGCCAACTTGTTTTTGTAATTATTTTAAAAGTTTTGAAAAAAAAATCCCATTAGCAAGATGAGAGTATTCTTCTTGCTCCATATGCTGGCTAATACTTAAAATTGACATTATTTCTAAATTTTTGCTGCTCTAATGGCCAAATTTCCTATTTTGCTGATGGCCTGTTTCTAACCTTTGATTATATTTATTGTGTCTTCAATATTATGACAGAATTTTTAAAATTTTAAATGGATGAAATTGTTTCAGATACTCTAGGACTCAAACATAGCACATGATTTAAGTACAAAATTTAAGTACAGAGAAAATGAGTAGATGTATAGGGCCAATTTTTTGTGTTGTCATTTAAAATTTCAGTCTATGTATGTACTGTATAATTAAAACACATTGCATATAAACAGGTTAATATTTTCATAATTATAATTTTCCATTTATTTTGATGTTTAAATATATTTGTCTATAAAATAACAGGAATATCAATAATACGAAAACAGCTAAGGTTTGAGCACACATACTACAGAAATTGTACATAACAAGTATGATTTTACTGGAAAAGTAATTTTCAAAACCATAAAAGTAAAAGCCAACATAATATAGGACTTCTGCCTCAACAGTAGCAATTTCTCATTTATTTTTTGACTTATTCTATTTTTTGCACAAAAAAAGAAACTAAATTATTCCAAATCACCTAGATTATTTTCCTCACCCCTACGAATGAGTCAAAAGCTAAAGTTAATGAGTGTTTCTATGCTTAGTGGTAGTAAAATCTAGTCAACTATGATTCAGCAATTACAGTCCTTGGCATTTACCCAAATGAGTTGAAAACTTACATCCACAAGAAACCTGCACACCAATGTTTATGGCAGCTTTATTTGTAACTGTCAAAACTTGGAAACAACCAAAGTGTTTTTCAGTAGGTGAATGGATAAACTGTAGTACATCCAGACAATGGTATATTAGCCAGCACTAAAAAGAAATGGTTTATCAAGCCATGAAAAAAAAAAAAAAAAAAAAAACTTGGAGGAAAATTAAATATATAGTACTAAGTAAAAAAACTAACCTGGAAAGACTACATAATATATTATTCCAAGAGTATAATAGTTTGGAAAATTCAAAATGAAGGAGAAAGTAAAAAAGATCAGTGGCTGCCATGTGTTGGAGGTAGATGAATAGGAAGAGCATAGAGAATATTTATGGCAGTGTAATTAATCTGCATGATAATGGCGAATACATGTAATTATACATTTGCTAAAATTCCTAGACTTTATAAGACCAAGAGTGAACCTGAACATGAAATGTAGACTTTGCATGATGATGTGTCAATATAGGTATATGGATTCTAACAGATGAACCACTGTGGAGTGGAATGCTGATAATGGGGGGAGGCCATGCCTGTGTTGGGGCAGGCCTTGCATGAGAACTCTCTGTACTTTCTGCTCAATTTTTCTGTGAACCTAAAACTCCTCTAAACGTGAAGTTTATTATAAAATCTTAATTACTTCATGGTAATCGTTCACAGTGTGATGCAAACCTGACTTTAAGTTTTCTTTGCAGGCTGTGGCCTTTAGTTCTATTTGCAGCTTCTTCATCTGGTTGCAGCAGCCTTGATGCGTGATTTGCAGTTTCAGTGGTGATGAAGAGTTAATTACAAAAGAACTAAAGCAGAGAGATCTGAATAACTAGACGTAATAAGAACAGTCCCTTACATAATGAATATTTTGTTACTGTGATCAGAAATAAAAGAACATTGCAGTATTTCAGGAGGATATTGAATTACTTCTTATCATTCTTATTGGGCTAAAATACAAATTCATAATTTAAAAAATTTTGATAGATTAAAAAGCTAACTACCCTGAATAATAAATCTCAGTAAAGGTTTAAGTAAAATGAGAAAATAATTTCCAGTGAAAATGACCTTGCTAGACATATTTTAGAATTCTCAGATAGGTGAATGACTAAGAATCACAAAGAGAATAAATG
The DNA here is from genome assembly GCF_001698545.2 of Rhinopithecus bieti. Taxonomy (NCBI): domain Eukaryota; kingdom Metazoa; phylum Chordata; class Mammalia; order Primates; family Cercopithecidae; genus Rhinopithecus; species Rhinopithecus bieti. The sequence goes on from NW_016816262.1 coordinate 192,745, forward strand.
ATTTTTCTTAGTAGTAGTAGTCATTCAGATTACACATTCTAAGAATTTAAATACAAACAAGCAAACAAAAAACAATTCAGTGATGAGTGGTGGACAGGGGTTAGGAACAGAAGGAGCAGAGGGTGAGGGATGGTGCAGTGTCTTGGCTGCAGGGGTGGATACAGCAACCTACACATGCACTAAAATTGCATAGAACTAGTATTACATAGCATTGACAGTTGCACAATATTGTGAATATACTAGAAGCCACTGAATTGTGCACTTTTCAATGGTGAAAATAGTGAAAAATGTTTGGAAGTAAGTATATGTATACACACAAATGAGTACAAGTAGAATCTGAGTGAGCCTAAGTGGAGTGCATCGATATCAGTATAGTGATTGTGATATTCAAAGAAACTGGACTCAGTGCAGTCTCTATTCTTTCTTATACCTGTACATTCCTTTAAAACTATTCAATAAAGTCTCAGCATAAACCATCACTGTAGTAAAAATATCAACAAAATTTGCCAAATATTTTCTTTCATTACTGAAGTAACCATATACATAGTAAGAAAATATTGTGAAATTTAAATATGGACATTTTTGAGAAAACGGTAATGAAATACTTTTAAAATAATAGAGTAGAATTGTATAGAGAAAATGGACTAATCTTCAGTATGCATTATATATTATACTAGCAGTCTATACCCTCAAAGACATGAATTTCTGTGATAGAGATTAGTAATACAAAGATGGCCCTATTAAAATAATCTAGTTCTTGGTATCTTACAGCATCTTAATAAAACTTTTGAAGAACACAATTATTTAACAAGGAATTTGTCGAGTATTTTATTATCATGCATCTGTGCTATACCCTAATTATCCTGCACTTTGTAGTAATGCATTTACATGATTGACTATAACCTCCTAAAACAGTACATAACTAATAAATAATGATTTTATTAGTGAGAATAATTTAGGACACCAGGATTAATGTCCCATAGCGTTACGTATGTGGTGGTGTAACTTATTTTCTGTAAACATAGGTTAAATAAAATCACTAATGTTCAAAATTACGCATACTCCCCACACATTCACCATTGTAAGACAGAAACCTTAATTATCAGCCATTTTTACATGGCTACAACACTATGTTTGGGAAGTTTAGTATGAATAGTCAAATAAAAATATATGCTATCATATATTTGGGCACATATATTCTACTCCCATGCTGATCTTTTTGTAAAATTAGATCTGGCTTTCCAAGAGCGCCTACTTATTTTTCAGAATATATTTCAAATAGCTAAGTTCAAATAGCATGCGTCTCTTTATAGACATTCCAGTATCACACAGGCAAAACCAAACCAAACAGAAAGCAGCAGAGACTGGACTATCCATTGTTTATGACACAGTGGGAGTGCAGGAAGTAATGTTGCTAGAAAGAACTGTGCTTGCTGTCCTATGTTTGACTATGTTAACAGTACAAAATGCCCTTACTCCTGGTCTAACTGGATTCCCTTGTAAACTGACTGATTTGTTAAATTACATGTGAACAGACTAGTTTAATGTAAAGATATTGCCCAAAATAACTTTTCTATGATGATTAACGTGATCTTTCATAAAAGTTCTTTAAAAGAAACTAGCAATTAGAAATAGATCTGGTTGAAAACTAGAGTAAATTACACTGGTGTCATTCTTTCCACAAGAATTTACTGCATCTATACGCCCCAAACACACGGTATTATATGTAGTATTCAAGAATGCCTAAAACATTAATCCTGTGCTATTGAATCCAGAGTCTGAGAAAGCCGTGGACATATGCGCAAGCTGCTATTCAACCACACAGTTATTATATGCAAACACACACCCATATATTTGTACATTAATATATACATACACAGTGATTTCTATACATACATTTATACAATGCATATATGCAAACACATACACATATACATGCATACACATTAAATTTATTTGAGGCTGTCAGATTTTCCCTGAAATTTTTTAGTAAAAGTTTCCTTCATCTATTTCTTAATGCCTTAAATAAATCAGTTCATATCTATCACCTCGACAATAGGCTTCTTTCTGGTTTTCCTTCTTTATGTATTCCCTAAATTAAAGAGTGAATCTTCCTGATCCTTTGAGGGATTTTTAGAATACAAATCTTATCCAGCATCTCTGGATCTTCAAATTCATTCTTTCTACTGGCTCTTTCGACATCTACATTTAACACTTTAATATTTCCCTCCAGCTCACATTTTCTCAGACAGAAAATTCCCTCTTCCTTTTTGTAGAGTTAGTTACATTTGTTTCCACATTTTTGTTACCTTCAATTTCCAGCTGTAAGTGGCTCCTATGCATACAATTTAAACATTTTTTTTCTCCTTGAGGTCACATCTATTTCACATGATCCAAAATATATTCTCTACTTGCTTTCTCTGCTTCCCACCGGCCAAATTCTCAAAGAATCATCCACACACAGACTTTGTAGCTGCTAATTTTCTAGCTTCTCTTTCATTCTGGCTTCTGCACTTTTTAATCAAACAAACACTCTTGCTCACTTCGCTACTTCCTTCATGTTTCTAAATGCAATAAATTCTTTCGCTTATTTTCCTTTTTCCTAAGCTGTTAGAAAATTGTACCACTCTTGACCCTGTTCTTATTTCTGAGTCATCTTTATTTACGTTTCACCAAATCATACTTTTTAGTATTTCCTCTTTTCTCTGCTAGCTGTTCTTCTTTACACTGATTGTTCAATTTTGTCATTATTCAAAATTTCATCCTAGCCCATCTATTATATTTATTCTCCATAAATTCTCTATTCACACACAACCTATATCACTTATCTTCTAAGCTACATTTTTGGTTCAGAGCTATTGTCTGAGTAAAGCTCTTTATATCTAGCTGACAAGTAGACATCCCTACTAGGTTATATCAAAAACATTTTAAACACTGTATATAATCTATTTTTCACCTTATTCATGATTTCAGTGTATTTCCTGAGAATGAGGACAATGTTATTATACAACCATAAAACATACAATAAAATCAGACCTTTTAACCTTAGGACAAATACCACAAACCTTGTGATATGGTTAGGCTTTGTGTCCCCACCCAAATCTCATCTTGAATTATAATTCTTATAATCTCCATAATCCCCGTATGTCAAGGGAGAGACCAGGTGGAGGTAACTGAATCGTGGGGGCGGTTACCCTCCTGCTGTTCTTGTGATAGCTAGTGAGTGCTCATGAAATCTGATGATTTTATAAGGGGCTCTTCTCCCCTTTGCTTAGCACTTCTTCCTGGCACCTTGTGAACAAGGTGCCTTGCTTCTCCTTCGTCTTCTACCACGATTGTAAGTTTCCTGAAGCCTCCCCAGCCATCCTGAACTGTGAGTCAAATCCTTTTCCTTTATAAATGACCCAGTCTTGGGCAGTTCTTTACAGCAGTATGAAAAGGGTCCAATACCCTTTGAAATTTACAACCTGTATTTACATTTCATTAATTGTCCAAATAATATTCTTTAAAATTATTTATATTCCTAACCCAGCATGGATTAACTTATGGATTGCATTAAATTAAGATGTTTTGTTAGTCATATAACCTGAAACATTTCCTTATAATTTCCTTGTTTTTTTTTGATATTAATGTAGTTAAAGTATACAAAGCAGCTATTTTGTAGAATTACTTTCAATTTAGATTTGTGTGATATTTCTTTATGATTACATTTGGACACATTTTATTAGAAATATCACTAGGTAATGTTGTGTGCATGCTAAGTGAGTCTCATTGGAAGATACAGAATCTTAATTTGTTTCAATATTGGAGATTCAGGTTTAATAATTTGGATAAAGTGGTATATACCAAGTTGCACCATTATAAAGATATTTTACATTCATAAGTTAATTTTACACATATGTTTTGTGACCTCTACTTTGGCAAAATAGAATCTACTAGATTTTGTATTCATTTGTATATTTTGTCTTCTGTAAGTATGTCGTACTACGATCTTCCAGCCTCCATTGTTTCTGATGATAAATTGGCTATCATCTGAGTTAGCGAGTACACCTGCCCTGATCAAGCTACTTAACTATATCAAGAGGCTGCTTTTCCACTCAATGTCCCTAAGAAAATGTTTATTCTACTGTTGCATTTCATTTGCCTCCTATCATTTTTTATACAATCAATTTATTTTCAGCATCAGCCTCATAAGCCTATTTATGTCTTTCATATTTTCCTTTATGATTTTTTATTCTCAAAATATTTATTAGTATTTCCCTCTTCTGTTTTCCATAAGAGGAGATTTCAAAATATATGCCCATACAAAAGAATAGCCAATATATATTTTGACTTTATATAATAAGATACAGATGAGTAGCAACCTTATTATATTATCTTATGAAAAATAAAATATAAAAAACATATTTATTTACATATATTATACATATA
>NW_016816262.1:197237-203923 GCF_001698545.2 Rhinopithecus bieti
TTATATAATATTTTATATATTATAATAGTTGTATAATAATTAACTATTATATATTTAGATATCATTCAACCAATATAAGACAGCTAATTATTTATATTAAGGAAATGGTGAAGGATGAGGAATTATAGAATAGAAGAAAGTGAAGGTGGGAGGAAGGATGAAAAATATCTAAATTTATTGTACTGGCTGGAAAAAGTATATAGTGTTTATGAAAAACAAATCCTCATTTAATGTATGTGTTCTTTCTATTTCCTTTTATAAACATATTTACATAAAAAATTCAGTGTAATTCATGTTTAAATATCAGGAATAGTTGTTTAATTACATAAAACTTTTTTATTTCCAAGCTATCACTTATTTTAGTCTTCTATTATTTTGTCAGCAATTAAAATTCAATACACAATTATTGAGTAGTCTTTGTTCAATCAATTCCTAGTTTAACACTTTTGATATTATTTTAAGTGAATTTTTTGAGACAGGGTCTAGTTTTTTCATGCAGGCTGGAGTGCAGTGGTGCTATCACAGCTTATTGCAACCTTGAGCTCTTGGGCTCAAGCATCTCTCTCATCTCAGCCTCCTGACTATCTAGGGCTACAGGTGGGTGCCCCCATGCTAGACTAACTTTTAAATTTTTTTGCAGAGACGGAGTCTCTCTGTGTTGTACATGCTGGTCTCAAAGTCCTTGTCTCAAATGATTCTCCTGCCTTGGGCTCCCAAATCACAGGGATTATAGACATGAACCACTGCCTGGCCTGAATGCAATTGTTTAACTTCATTTTAAATTTCTTTTAGATTATATGTAGAATTGAGATGTATTTGTCTATAATACTTTATATACTATAACTCTGATTAAATGATTTATTTTATTGACTAATTGTTTCTATATGCCTTGGAATTTTGTGTGTGTAAACATCTGTCATCTGTTATTAAATACAATTGTACTTTTTTCCAATTTTGAGACCATTAAAGTGTTTTCTTATCTTCTATGCTGTCTTGTACTAATAATTCTTTGTTGAACACAATGGTAAGAGCAGGCATCCTTTATTTGCTTCTGATCTTAGGGAAAAAATTGTTTAATATTGCACCCTTTTTTATTTTTATTATTTATTTTTTTTTTTTTTTTTTTTTTTTTTTTTTTTTGAGACAGAGTTTTGCTCTTGTCGCCCAGGCTGGAGGGCAATGGCGTGATCTCGACTCACTGCAAGCTCCACCTCCAGGATTCAAGCGATTCTCCTGCCTCAGCCTCCTGAAGTAGCTGGGATTACAGGCGCCCGCCACCATGCCCAGCTAATTGTTTTGTGTTTTTAGTTGCGACAGGGTTTCACCATGTTGGCCAGGTTGGTCTTGAACTCCTGACCTCAGGTGATCCACCCACCTCGGCCTCCCAAAGTGCTGGGATTACAGGCGTGAGCCCTTAATTATAATGTTAGTGGTAGGTTTTCCATAGATAACTCTTATTGGAAGGAGGATATTTCCTTCTATTCCTGGTTTTCTATGATAAATCTCAGCAAAAGCTTTCTTGGCATCTATTTTTAAAAAGCCCTGTGTTGTCTTCTTTCTTCTGTTAATATAGTGATAGTCTATTTTCTGGATATTAAAATAAATCTGCTTTTCTAATCAACCCTCATTCCCACCCCTATTGTGGCACAATCATCATTTTCCTGTGGTAATAGATTTGATTTGATGGTATTTATTTAATTTTTTTGTTATACACACTGTTCTGTAATTGTCACGACATTTTGGGGCATCATAAATAAGTCTTCTTGCAAGGTGTTCCTTCTCGTCCTGTTTTTTGATGAAGGTGGCTGGCTGATCTGCCCAGCTCCCCCTTGTCGCTTACGGGCCAGAACCCGTGTCCCATGTGCAGACTGTGCAGGCAGCTGGACCTCTCCGCTGAGCCCCTCTCTAGCAATTTCCTCAGTCTGAAGGAACCACCTTTCCCAAGACCTGACACAACTAGTGTGATACTCAGGCATTTGAAGTATAGTATCTATGGCCGTTGAGACCAATCCATACATTAGACAAATGCTTTGAAAGCCTGAAAGAGAGAATCATTTAAGGACTTAATTTACAGCCAGTGATCCACCTGTTGTCATATTACTAATCTAGCATGTCTCCAAGCTGAAGAGTAGTAAAAGTTGATGATTCAGCCCAGAGGTGAATTACAAGAGTAGCAAAGATGCAGAGAAAGTTCAATTCTTAACAAAAAGAGCTCCCAGAAATCCATAAAATGTATTTCTTTTAGGAATATCCTATTCATTTTCTTTAAAGCAGTTCTGTCTCTAAAATCCAGACCAAATTGGTACTAGGAATGGTTTTGTGGAAGGAAACTTTAAAAATTGAAATTTGGGTGGCACAGTGTGACCCACGCCTGTAATCCCAGCACTTCGGGAGGTTAAGGCTGGTGGATTGCTTGAGCTCAGGAGTTTGAGACCAGCCTAGGCAACATGGCAAAACTCTGTCTGTACAGAAAAAAAAAAAGTTAAAAATGAGGTGAGCATGGTGGCACATGTCTGTAGTTCATGTCACTTGGGAGGCTGAGGCGGGAGGCTGGCTTGAGCCTAGGAGGTGGAGGTTGCAGTGAACCAAGATTGTGCCAGTGCACACCAGCCTGGATGACAGAGCCAGACCCTGTCTCAAAAACAACAAAATGATTTTTGAATTGGTTCTTAGATATCTGGAATTTGTTAACTGATCTGAGTAGATTAAACGCCGTTAAAGAACTCTTTTTCCATTGATAAAGGGCACACTAGGAGCACGTCATACAGTTGCAAAACAGTCATTTAATTGTATCAACTATAGATAGAATGATGTCAAATTATTAAAAGTAAAACATTTTAGGTGGCAATGTAGTTGTCATAGAATAATGAAAATAAGAAATATTATATAATTTACTAGTTGTTATTTCTTGTAAGAGAGGTCAGTTAAAAAATGTTCATCTCAGATCTTTGTCACCAATTCAACAACCAAGTAAGAGATCAGAAAATTCTATAATTAAAAGGAAACCCTGTCTCCTCCAGCCTCATGGTCAAAATTTGTAAAAATGAAATGCCAGATCCAATATTCTCGGTGGTCAAATTAAACACAAACTTAATTCACAATCTGTTATGTTAAAATTAGAACATTGGCTGGGAAGGAATAAGACGTTTAATATGAAAACAGAGACACAAAGGCAGATTCCACTGAATTTGGGGATCTTGAATCCCTAAATGCTATCAAGTCTCCTTATCAATAGAAGAGCCCTGTCTTTTCTAGGATTGAGGAAATCATCCACTCTTGAATGAAGAATTTACAGTCACCACCACTACTCTAGTTGCCTTTCTAGGAAAATCTGATTCTCTTAAGGACCCATCTTCACCATTTCTCATTGCGTCCAGACCTAAAAACTCCATTAAAGTTCACATATAACTCAGAGGGTGAGGTAGGTGTGACCTCTTAGCATGTGTGAAAAACACTAAACGAAATGTCTGTCAATATTATTGATAGAAATCTGGGGTACATTTATGAAAATGGATCCTAAAATTGTTGGCCTGTGGTTAAAGAAATGTAATGAATTAGGAAGAAATGATTGAGATACAAGTTTATTAGGCAGGGATTCTGGGTGCATTGGTTGAGTTAAAGATTCTGAGAGTGGTTGTCATGACTAGCTGTTCAGTTGCCTGAAACTTGAATCCTAAAAATGCTCAAATGCCAGTCTTGGTATGTTATAGAGGAAGGTATCCAGAGACTCATGAAGATTGGATTGCTAGACTAGACTTACTGTGTAAGATTTATTCACTCACACCCTAAATTCATCCCTCAGTCTGTTCATATGACTTTTCCCCCATGAAGACAGAGAGGTATACTCCTGGCAAGAGGCCCAGTATCCTTGAGGAATTCTAAAATGACTCAAACTGGCAATAGGAACTGCTGCCATCAAAGTAGGTTCTTTAAATTCTGTGGGGTTGATTGATTCTGGGGTTGCAAGGGTCAAGAAGTGACACTTTGTCACCTACGGCAAGGTTGGCACAGCTGCTCCAATGGGAATGGGGCCCACAGCCATGAAAAGCCAGTTCGTTTTGGCTGTTTGGAACTCCCTAGTATCCCAGTCCCATGTGATCTCTGGACTCTGTCTAGCTTCAAGCAACCTGGTTATTATTCACTCGCTTTATACATTTTTACATTACGCCTGCATGGCTTCATATTTAGACAAACAGAATCCAAGTGGCCCTATGTGGATTTCTTTCCAAATTCTAGCTGCAGCAGCTACTTGAACTCTGATCTCTGTCTCTTCACTCTGGAAAAAGGCGGCGATCCTTTTGCAATAACCCCTCCCTGAACCATGACCAAGACAGACACTCCAAGGCACAGATGCAAGGCAACCCAAGATATCACCTTATTTGTTTGCCTTCCTTCAGGGACTATGGTGCTACGCTGATAACTATACAGTGTCTTAAGCAGTTGACAGATATATTTGCCCAGTGTTTGAATTGTTTATGGGAGGCAATACATGACCCAATTTATTCCATCATGGCCATAAACCGTAGTGGTCATTTGGCTCTGGACTTTCTTTTTTCCTTCCTTCCTCCTTCTTTCCTTCCTTCCTTCCTTCCTTCCTTCCTTCCTTCCTTCCTTCCTTCCTTCCTTCCCAATTTCTCTGCTGAGGTTTATTGACTCTTTTCTGATTAAGATAGCATTTTACTTATCTGAACATATTTTCTGTAATTCCTCGAATTCCTTTCAAATACTAGTCTTCTAAATCCAGGATCTAGGCTATCTTGGGTTCAAATGGACTGTTTTGTAACTATACAGAGAGCACATTTTCTCATCTTTGCTTGTCTGGTGTTTTGCTTATTTTTTATCAGATGTATTTCTTAGTGGATGATACAAAGTAAAGTACTTAGATCTTATTGTTTTCTCAGAAGTTGATTCTAAATAAATTTGCAGATTATCAAATAAGAAAATGCACCCATTCTTTATTCTTCCTTATGTAATACATATTTAAACTGTATTCACATATATCTTTAAACACTATACATTTTAAAATCAGTACATATGTTTTATAGGTTTGTTTTATATTTATTTTAAAACATAATGATATAATTTAAATATTAAATTGTTAAACAGTCCTAATTGTATGTATCCTATGGGAGTAAAAGATAATTTAAATCTACATTTATTATGCTCAACTCAGTAAAGAATATTTTAAAAGCATGTGATTAAAATTTCCCTGGATAGGGTATTATTATTTCTAAACATTGACGTGACAAGCAACTTGTTATGTTTCTAAATATTTGGCAAATTATAAATCACTATTGCTGAGTCTCAATGCACACAGAAAATGAAGATAAACTGAGAAAATTGTCAAATTTTTATTATCAACTTTGGCTTTAATCATCATTTCCTCTTATTTAGGCTTAATTTCTTAATTTAATTTTTTGTGAAATTAAAAAAAAATATATCCGGGAAGCTTTCTTATTTACCTCATGATATATTTGTATCTTATCCCTCCAACTTGAGAGAAAGCATGCAAAACATACCTCATGTTTTCAGTAAGACCCAAGTCAGACTTTGCCTACACCTTTTCCTTTGAGCTCTGTTGCTCCTGAATTTTATTCTGGTCTTCCAAGGCATAAGAAGTGGGACATGGCTTTAGGCTCTTTTTAAAAATATCAGCCATATGGAAGTAACAAGAATCAAGAAGCTACAGGGAAGCATTCTTTTTAAGAAGAGAAAGCTTTTACTTCCTTATTCTGAAGGCGTTTCTTTAAAATGTTGGCAAAATATTGTGTATCTAATTACTTAAATTTGCAGGTAACCCCTATGGGGCTCTGCATGGATATGGACCGATCTTGAACTTATTCTCACTGCTTGAACGTAAGGCCAGTGAAGATCAAGAAGAGATTATTGAGTTAAAGCACATGGCTGAGGCCCCAAATTACAACTGCAAATTTTTGCTGTGCCTCTTTTGTTCACATATCTCTTCTTACATTATTGATACTTTTCCATGCCAAGAATTTACACAAACTAAATGGAATTTATGGATCTATACTGTGGAATAAATCAAACAGGATTTACTATTAGCTAATATAAACAAAACCTTTGATTATTAATTGCATTTGAACTCATATGTCTCATTCATCATAGTATGCTAAACAGAGGCTAAAATCATTTCTTGTACACAGTAGGTAATAACTGCATGCTTATCACAGGATTTTAATAAAATGGGTCACTGATACTAGAAAACAGATTCAAATTTCACTTAGTGAAGCGGATACATTTGTGTGTAAAATGATACCTTATACTTTTTCTCGAACTAGAATAAATTAAAATGGCACAAACAAGAGTTTGAAACTGGTAATTATTTATTTGTGCTCAATATTCTCTGAAATTCTATTGTAGAGACTTTGGGATACTGCTTTTATATTTAGAAGGTTAATTTGAAAGTGTTATTGAGTTAGATATCATTGAATAAAAATGAAATGTTATCATGTGAAGCAAGATGTTTTATAAAGCTTTAAATATAGTTTTTCATAACTGTTGCGTAAGATTTGAGCAAATATAAATTGATAAAAATGGAAGCAGAATATCTTACCATTCTTCCTAGGCATTAAGTAACATTAAGTTCTGAATAATACAGATAAAGGATTTTTAACTTTTTATTTCAACCTCTATACATGGATTTCCAAGCCAGCAGTCAAAAAAAA
>NW_016816262.1:206326-252515 GCF_001698545.2 Rhinopithecus bieti
CTTCCTTCCTTCCTTCCTTCCTTCCTTCCTTCCTTCCTTCCCAATTTCTCTGCTGAGGTTTATTGACTCTTTTCTGATTAAGATAGCATTTTACTTATCTGAACATATTTTTCTGTAATTCCTCGAATTCCTTTCAAATACTAGTCTTCTAAATCCAGGATCTAGGCTATCTTGGGTTCAAATGGACTGTTTTGTAACTATACAGAGAGCACATTTTTCTCATCTTTGCTTGTCTGGTGTTTTGCTTATTTTTTATCAGATGTATTTCTTAGTGGATGATACAAAGTAAAGTACTTAGATCTTATTGTTTTTCTCAGAAGTTGATTCTAAATAAATTTGCAGATTATCAAATAAGAAAATGCACCCATTCTTTATTCTTCCTTATGTAATACATATTTAAACTGTATTCACATATATCTTTAAACACTATACATTTTAAAAATCAGTACATATGTTTTATAGGTTTGTTTTTATATTTATTTTAAAACATAATGATATAATTTAAATATTAAATTGTTAAACAGTCCTAATTGTATGTATCCTATGGGAGTAAAAGATAATTTAAATCTACATTTATTATGCTCAACTCAGTAAAGAATATTTTAAAAGCATGTGATTAAAAATTTCCCTGGATAGGGTATTATTATTTCTAAACATTGACGTGACAAGCAACTTGTTATGTTTCTAAATATTTGGCAAATTATAAATCACTATTGCTGAGTCTCAATGCACACAGAAAATGAAGATAAACTGAGAAAATTGTCAAATTTTTATTATCAACTTTGGCTTTAATCATCATTTCCTCTTATTTAGGCTTAATTTCTTAATTTAATTTTTTGTGAAATTAAAAAAAAATATATCCGGGAAGCTTTCTTATTTACCTCATGATATATTTGTATCTTATCCCTCCAACTTGAGAGAAAGCATGCAAAACATACCTCATGTTTTCAGTAAGACCCAAGTCAGACTTTGCCTACACCTTTTCCTTTGAGCTCTGTTGCTCCTGAATTTTATTCTGGTCTTCCAAGGCATAAGAAGTGGGACATGGCTTTAGGCTCTTTTAAAATATCAGCCATATGGAAGTAACAAGAATCAAGAAGCTACAGGGAAGCATTCTTTTAAGAAGAGAAAGCTTTTACTTCCTTATTCTGAAGGCGTTTCTTTAAAATGTTGGCAAAATATTGTGTATCTAATTACTTAAATTTGCAGGTAACCCCTATGGGGCTCTGCATGGATATGGACCGATCTTGAACTTATTCTCACTGCTTGAACGTAAGGCCAGTGAAGATCAAGAAGAGATTATTGAGTTAAAGCACATGGCTGAGGCCCCAAATTACAACTGCAAATTTTGCTGTGCCTCTTTTGTTCACATATCTCTTCTTACATTATTGATACTTTTCCATGCCAAGAATTTACACAAACTAAATGGAATTTATGGATCTATACTGTGGAATAAATCAAACAGGATTTACTATTAGCTAATATAAACAAAACCTTTGATTATTAATTGCATTTGAACTCATATGTCTCATTCATCATAGTATGCTAAACAGAGGCTAAAATCATTTCTTGTACACAGTAGGTAATAACTGCATGCTTATCACAGGATTTTAATAAAATGGGTCACTGATACTAGAAAACAGATTCAAATTTCACTTAGTGAAGCGGATACATTTGTGTGTAAAATGATACCTTATACTTTTCTCGAACTAGAATAAATTAAAATGGCACAAACAAGAGTTTGAAACTGGTAATTATTTATTTGTGCTCAATATTCTCTGAAATTCTATTGTAGAGACTTTGGGATACTGCTTTTATATTTAGAAGGTTAATTTGAAAGTGTTATTGAGTTAGATATCATTGAATAAAATGAAATGTTATCATGTGAAGCAAGATGTTTTATAAAGCTTTAAATATAGTTTTCATAACTGTTGCGTAAGATTTGAGCAAATATAAATTGATAAAAATGGAAGCAGAATATCTTACCATTCTTCCTAGGCATTAAGTAACATTAAGTTCTGAATAATACAGATAAAGGATTTTTAACTTTTTATTTCAACCTCTATACATGGATTTCCAAGCCAGCAGTCAAAAAAAAAAAAAAAAAAAGCCATTTTTATATTTTTTGACCTGAAACCTGAAACCATGGAATGTATCATCCCAGATTTATTTAAATTTTTTAGGTTCTTCTAAAATCCAAATTTGTGAAATGTACTTTTCAGACTTACTTACCCTTAGGTCGTCTGCTTGTAAGCACTGATAATGGAACTTTTCCCTCTCCTATACATCACTTTCCAAGTCATTATTCCATTTTTTTCCCCCTGAGCAATCTGAGTTCCTCCACTTTCAGCCTAATCCTGATCCTCCTAGTGAATAAGACTTCCTCTTCATTGCTCTTCTTTTGCAGACAAGATCTTTCTTCCCCACATAAGTCATAAATGGATCCCATTTCACATAGAGTAGATCCTAGCAAAACGCACTTAGAGCATGTGTTCTGAGTTCTTTCTTCCTTGGTTTAAATCCTGTCTTCAACAATTATTTGTCGTTGGGCTGTTTGTTAGTTATTTAAACTTGTTAAATCTCATTTGTTTTTTCATTACTAAAAAAGAATTTACATTATAGGGCTACCAAACAATCAATAAGATAATATTAAAAGGCAATTAGATTCATATTTGGAGCACAATGATCCCTCAAAAGCCATGAACAATCATAATCATTAAGAAATAAACATACATTTTATATCTATTTTATTAAGGATGTGAAGTTTCTACTGTTAAAAATATTACCTATGAATTCTCTAGACATTTCTGAAAATTGTTGAAACTTTTCATTATAAAACATTTACATTTTATATTCCAACTAAAAATCAAAGTGAAGTTATGAAGATTTAACATAGGCATCATGTTAAACAATAATTACTATGTTTTCTTTACTGTCATACTAGTCCAAGTGTATTTCTTGAGTGGACAACGATAGAGATGTGAAACTTTGTAAGTTTTCTTTTATGTCTTCACCTCTCACAAGGCACATACTATATGAAAGCAAATATTTACTAGTGCTAAAAAAAAAGTTGTCTTCCAGCAACATACAAATCCACTTCATTATTTAAATTAACTATTTTTAAAATTATAGGTTTTAGAAGCAGTTACATTAAATTCAATGAGAAAATTATAGGATGCATCAAGCAAAAATTCAATGTTTGCAAATAAGACACCAACTTAACTAGTTTTTATGGATATTGCATATTTTTTCTTTGAAAATGAAATATGACAGACACATTCAAATTTTGTCTTTAGCTTGAACTTCTCTCCTGAACTCTAGACTCAAGTATCCAATTCTGCATTCAACCCTTTCACTTGAATGTTCAATGGGCCACACAAGTGTCACATGCCTCATCTCATTTCTGACTATTCCCTCTGGCCATTTTTCAAGCTACGAGTTAGATCATTTCTGACTTATGTCATTCCTAATCAAATCATACCTGTAAATCCTTCCATTTTCACTCAGAGCAAAACTCAGACTCCATGCAATGATCCCTGGGTTCCTCCGTGATCTGCCCTTAATTCCTTACATCACTACCTTCCACTGTCCTACCACGCTGTTGTGGCCACTCCAGGCACACTGGTTACACCTGATATTTTTCTATTTCCATATCTATGCATTTGTCTTCTCTTCCTGGTGCACTCATCTATCAGTACTCTCCATGACTTCGTGCCTCACATTTGTTTTCCTTTCTCCGAATGTTACCTATTCGATGACTTCTTCTTGATCAACCAGTTAAAATTTTAAGCCCAATTAGAAATTTATCACCTTCATACTTGATTGTCCTCATATCACTTAGCAACATCTGATTTAGTTTTAAAATTATTTGTTTATTGTCTGTCATGTCATTAGAATGTAAAAAAAAAAAGAAAAAAAAAGAAAAGAGATGCTTTGTTTGTTTTATTGGTTGCTATATACCCTGTGGCTGGATAGATAGAAACTTAATAAATGGTTGTTAAGTGAATAATTATCAATTATTTGCAGATGAGAGGATATAGACACATATAAAAATCCCAGCAGTTATCTTCTTTTGAACGTGCAGAAAGAAAGGAAAGGTGACCTGTAAAGTTAGCATTTTTGACTAAGACAAGTATTTTCTACAAGTGCAAGAGTGTAAGTTTCTCTTTCTCTCTTTCCTCTCATTATCTTTTTAGGATGGAAAGTTCTAAAGAGGTTTATTACCTAAATTAAATAAGATCTGTGGGTGTGTGTGCACACACATGTGTGTGAGTGCGTCTGTGTGTGTGTGAAAGAAAATGCATGCAAATGTGTGTGTGTGGTTCATTTATTTAAATGGAAAAATTGCTCAGCCATTAACTTTATGGTTTCAGTATACAAATCACCTATGAATTGTTTGGTATATCATACTCATGAAATAATTTTTAAAGTAAATATAGATTTTAGGCTTTATAAATCACACAAGATGGCTCCAAGATTGTTCATTGTTGTACAATCCATCTCCAACTTTCCACTTTCTTGAACAGATAATCATAGTCAATTGCCTCATTCCTTATTTCCTCCCTCGTTTCTCTGTTTCTTCCACTACCTTCCCTCCATCTTTCCCTATCTTCCTTTTTTGTCTTATTCTCCTTCTCTAATATAATAATATTCATTTGATAACTACCAAGTATCTCTACAAAAGTACATAAAAAGGAATAAAATAAATTAATCATTGTTTCAACCTCATTCTTTTGTTGATCAAGATGTAACAGGATATTCAACAATTTAATATTTTAGCTAAAGGTGAAATAATTTTTTGTACATATGATTAGATTGGATTTTCCATCTACAACTAATTAAAGCCTAATTTAGATTTAAAAAGAATCTAGAGTAATATTTCTTCACTGTGATTCAGGATGATGTATTCTTGTTTTAAGTTGGCATATTGAAAAGATGGTATTCCTTTCAACTGACAGCGTGAATGTGAGCTAAAGAGACAAAGGGTATTCACATTAAGCTTGCAGAGAAAGAGTAATCGAAAGAGCCTCACTGAAAGCAGACAGGAAACTATCTACTCACTGACTGGCTTATATGATTTTCACAGTTAGAATGTTGTGACCAAAATACTGAATATTTTAGTATTTACTGTTACAAAGGAAAAATTAGATCTAATATTTAATTCTACATAAGTCTATCATTAAAAATATTAGGCACAAATTAATAGCTCAATGCAGACTACCAATTTCTAAAGCAAAAGCAACATAAGAAAAACAGCTTTTCTCTCTAACTAAAATAAATTTTAAAACTGCAGGAGGAGATGGAGGCATGTGTTTACATAGTTGGACGAAGACTTATAATGCTTTTCTATGATATAAGCTACAATAATTACAGGCGGTTAACTCCAAAACCAAAAATAAATGATTATGCAAGGTACAATTGTCGCTCAGTATCCACGGGAATGTATTTCTAAGACCCCCTGCAGATAATCTGATGATACTCAAGTCCTTTTATAAAACGGCATGGTATTTGCCTATAACATATGTACATCCTCATGTATACTTTAAATCGTCTCTAGATTACTTGTAACATGTAATACAATGTAAATGCAATGCAAATAGTTGGTACACTATATTATTTAGGGAATAATACCTAGGAAAAATAGTCTCTACATGTTCAGTATAGACACGACCATCATAAGCCTAACTACATTTTCTATCCATAACTACTTGAATCTTTGATGTGGAATCTGTGGATATGAAGGGTCAACTGGATTACAAGAAGTAAAGGCAGCACTACCTTCCCATAATCCACTTAGAAATATGTTTTCTTTATTTAATGCTACATAACTTTTCAGGTCTCGATTGTCTTGTTAGAAGTAAAAGAGAATTTTGCTATTCTTGCTGAATAGATGGAATAATGTATTTCAGAATAAGGTATCATAAAACTAAGGTAATAAAATTACTAGGTATACTACTAATAAAACAAAGCAATATAAACTGTGAATGGTTGGTTTACTTTCCCAAAAGAAATCATAGTATCACACGTGGATTTACAAAAATTTTTAAATGTTTCCCTTGCATAATTGAAATTGTGTGTGTGTGTGTATTTGTGTGTGTGTGTGTATGTAACTTTTTTACTCTTGGGGACATAATTATTACAAAGCCAACTCTGAAAGCATTTTTTCTAGTGTTTAGCCTGCCACACCATAAGCTTTATCAGTGAGCCAAAAATAAATAGCCTAAACCTTTTATAATAGCTGTCACTAGAAAGCTAAACAAGTCACCATTCATCTTACTCATAGTCATTTTACCCTTTAGCAGATGTGTTCTTTGAACAAATTTATTGGCCTTATGAATAAAGATTAGCACTACTCTGTTCAACTCTGTTGGGAAGAATATTATTCTACTGTAAATGGACACAACATTCAACTAAATGAATGTTTACAAAGGGAAAAACATATTCTTTGAACTAAGCTTTCTGAATACAATGTGGAATTGGCTTTCTCAGGGATATTTAATGAATATGTAATATTCACCACCATCCACATCTGTAAATACGTGCATAAAAGAGAATTACATTTTCAATTATAATGTTATACTGAGCAATTCATAACTGAATTTAATAATATTTATAGTTACAAAGATATTTATATGCATCATAATATTATTTGTTTTAATATTTTTTTTGGTTATAATAGTTTCTAAACACTCATACATATTTACACATGTATGACTCATGAAGAATTGTAAACAGCTCCCCTTCTTTTACTTCCAAGAATAAAGGTATATGTTGAAATACAAAATTGTAATTGTTTTTGGAATATTAAGTATACTGTATTCTCATCACTCATCTACATTTATTTTGAAAGTCATTAGTCATTTACAATTTCATACGTAAACTGGGTGGCTCAGGTAACCAGGACGGTGTTCATCTCCACTGTTTAGCCCCTTCTCTTCTGTAGACATTCAATAGTGTGGCAAAGAAGTGAGCTCCTGTAAGGATATGTGTACCATTTTAATTACATGTGCCTAAAAATAATTAAATACATTTAGCATATAATCATGTAAATAAGTGCACTTCCCCATAAAAATACATGAACAATTTTAAGTTTTAGTATTAACAATCACCAATTAGGAAATGCTAATTTATGTATAACATGATGCACACGTTTTGCAAATAGGTTTTCAGACCAAGGTTTTTTTTTTTTTTTTTTTTTTTTTTTTGAGACGGAGTCTCGCTCTGTCGCCCAGGCTGGAGCGCAGTGGCCGGTTCTCAGCTCACTGCAAGCTCCGCCTCCCGGGTTCACGCCATTCTCCTGCCTCAGCCTCCCGAGTAGCTGGGACTACAGGCGCCCACCACCCGCCCGGCTAGTTTTTTGTATTTTTAGTAGAGACGGGGTTTCACCATGTTAGCCAGGATGGTCTCGATCTCCTGACCTCGTGATCCGCCCGTCTCGGCCTCCCAAAGTGCTGGGATTACAGGCTTGAGCCACCGCGCCCGGCCTCAGACCAAGGTTTTGAGCTTAAAAGATACAGACAATTGAAAGAAGGAAAATAACCTACCTTTGGCTTTCTTTGCCTGTGAGCATTAAATAACATGGAAAAAACAGAAAACATTTGATTTTCCAATATCTGCTTCATTCTTTTATGATGAGTAAGAGAGGTGAACTTTTTTCTTGTAGTATTTTATAGCCAAATAATGACTTGTAACTGATTCTAATTAATGTTCATGACAAGGACAGTGAACTGAACTGAAAATACACAAGTTCCTGACTTGGCTAAAAGGGTAAGGTATCTTAGATGGCTTCCCACGATTGTGGAGCATGAAAAAAATCTGTGTAATCTGCTAATTTCTCTCTCTCTAATAGAGATATGCATTGGAGTTACATGCTAGGACATCAAACAACAGTTTTAGGTCTTCCCCTTACAATTGCACTTCAGATGTTAATAGAGTTAATAAGGGAAATTGCTTTATTTTATGTTTAAATATTTTAAAAAGCATTACAGTGAGATAAAGTTACTTTTCTCTGTAGAAGATGTATGAGGTGGCCAGAAAAATAATATAATTTTTTTTTATTTGGAACCATGTTACCCAACTAAACATTGCTTCATATAGAGCTTGAGGTATTTCGACTTCAGCAGAGTTTGTTTTCAGGTGAGAAGGTTCCTGAAAGCTTGTAAACACTTAAAGGTCTTTTCCAAGGTCTTCATGCATCATGTCAATTACCTATAATTTTTAATCTTTAACTTATTATATCTGAGGCTAATTTGCATTACTCTACATTTGTCAACATTAAATTTCATTTGCCACATGTCAGCCTATTTAAGTAGCAAATTCAAAATGTATTGTAATACACTAGATGTAATTTGAGCATCACTATTTAGTGATTTTCCCCCAATCTCCACATTGAAATGTCCCAGCATATCAAGAAAAAGTTAACTGTCTAAAACAAAAAAATGGGAGGAAAAAAATAGAATTTGTATCAGAATGCCTTTGATTGAAAATATTTATGCTAGTAGATTTTTAAAAAACTAGCCACACTATTATTTCGTTGAACAGTGGTGTAGCTCTCCTTGAAGAGGTCCTTCACATCCCTCGTAAGTTGGATTCCTAGGTATTTTATTCTCATTGTAGCAATTCTGAATAGGAAGACATTCAGGCAGCCAATAGAAACATGAAAAAATGCTCATCATCACTGGCCATCAGAGAAATGCAAATCAAAACCACAATGAGATACCATCTCACGCCAGTTAGAATGGTGATCATTAAAAAGTCAGGAAACAACAGACGTTGGAGAGGATGTGGAGAAATAGGAAAGCTTTTGCACTGTTGGTGGGAGTATAAATTAGTTCAACCATTGTGGTAGACATTGTGGCAATTCCTCAAGGATCTAGAACTAGAAATACCATTTGACCCAGCCATCCCATTACTGGATATATACCCAAAGGATTATAAATCATGCTGCTATAAAGACAAATGCACACGTATGTTTATTGCAACACTATTCACAATAGCAAAGACTTGGAACCAACCCAAATGTCCATCAATGATAGATTGGATTAAGAAAATGTGACGCATATACACCACGGATTTCTATGCAGCCCTAAAAGGGATGAGTTAATGTCCTTTGCAGGGACATAGATGAAGCTGGAAACCATTACTCTCAGCAAACTATCAGAAGGACGGAAAACCAAACACCACATGTTCTCACTCATAGGTGGGAGTTGAACAATGAGAACACTTGGACACAGGGCAGTGAACATCACACACTGGGACCTGTCAGGGGGTGGGGGACTGGGGAAGGGATAGCATCAGGAGAAATACCTAATGTAAATGACGAGTTGAGAGGTGCAGCAAACCAACATGGCACATGTGTACCTATGTAACAAATCTACACGTTGTGCACATATACTCTAGAACTTAAAGTATAATAATTAATAATAATAATAATAAATTAGCCACACTTGTTTTTTATTTTAAGTTTCAGTTTCATTTTGGCAACATTATTTTTAAGATATTAAGTCTGAGGAGAAATCATAACCATGTTAATATTTACTGGTAACATTAAAGAAACTGGTAAAATAACAATTGACAAGTTTGAAGTATTAAGCCTATATATAAATAGGATAAATTATCATTAATATCAGTAAATTTTTACATTTAAAGCTTATTTCAATTACATTTAAGAAAAGTAAATCATGTACTTTGCTATTAAAGGAAAGTATAAACATAGCCATTGAGAAAATTTATAACAAAATTATACAAAAATACAAATCAGGAAGATATGATTATATGCAGATAAGTCTTAAAAAATAACAAATATTTATAAAACTGTTTTAGATATTTGCAGATTTTAAGAGGGAGTAAGATTTCCAAATAATTGGGAAATGTACTCATAACATATCATGTCTATGTGAATATCCTGATTGCAGTTCAAAGCTATTTTTAAATGTAAAATGTGTGTAGAAGAATATGTCATTGTCTTACTACAGGAGGAGCCAGTATTGATAGAATGTTCTTGGAATGAGTCTAAGCTAATGCATTTAAAAGATTAAGAAAATCTATAAAAATATGTCATCATTTTGGAAGAATTGCCAAGTAACCAGAGTTATTCTCAAATAAAGTACATGCACTCAGTATCAATTTTCTGAAGCTTAGTTGTATATTTTAGGGATTATTAAATTTTGATCAGAGGTGAATAAAAACATATTATAGAAATATATATCTTCCCAAAAGAATTGAAAGCAGGAACTTGAACAGATATTTTTACACCCATGTTCATAGCAGTATTATCCACAATAGCCAAAAGGTAGGAACAAACCAAATGTTCATCGGCATATGAATGGACATACTATAAATATATGTACATGAATATTATGAATACAAGAATAATATTTAGCCCTAAAAAGGTAGGGAATTCTGACACTTCCTACATGAATGAACCTTGAGGACAATATGCTAACTGAAATAAGCTGGTAACAAAAGAAAAATGCTACATGATTCCATTTATATGAGGAAATGAGATGAGTCAAATTCATAGAGACACAATAAAATACCAGATGCCAGTGCCTGGGAATATGGTGGAATTGAGAGTTGTTGAACAGGTACAGAGTTTCAGCTTTGCATGATAAAGGAAGTTCTAGAGGTAGACAGCAGTGATGGCTGCACACCAAAGTGAATATACTTCATGCCACTGAATTGTACATTTAAAACTAATTAAACTGACAAATTTTACGTCATCTATATTTTTTCACCCATGAAAATATATATAATCTATCTATATTTACATTTAATAGTTTTGTCAGTTTATGTTAGCTTAATATTTGAGTATTGTACTATTAGATATTCTATGTATTTCATGTTATTAGGTTGGTGCAAAAGTAATTCGCATTTTTCGCGTTTTTGAAATTTGCAGCTTGATACTGGAATACATTCTTAAATGTGGTTACGTTATATTTCATTTCTCTCTTTTGTTTGCTAATCACTTATTACTTGCTGTTTATTTTGTATTTATTTTAGACTATGGAAATAATGATAGACAAAAGGCAAATTTGAGCAATTTTCTTGTTAGAGTTCAAAATGGGTCGTGAAGCAGCAGAGACAAATCGCAACATCAACAACACATCTGGCCCAGAAACTGCTAATGTATGTACAGTGCAGTGGTGGTTCTAGAAGTTTTGCAGAGGAGACAAGACCTTGAAGATGAAGAGCATAGCGGCTGGCCATCAGAAGTTGACAATGACCAATTGAGAACAATCATCGAAGCTCATCCTCTCACAAATACATGAGAAGTTGCCGAAGATATCAACATTGACCATTCTATGCTTGTTCAGCATTTGAAGGAAATTGAAAAGGTGGAAAAGCTCAGTAAGTGGGTTTCTCACGAGCTGAGCAAAATTTTTTAAAAATTGGTCGTTTTAAAGTGTCGTCTTCTTTTATCATCTATTCCCAACTTAAAGACTATATATATAGTTAAGAGGAAAAAATGATCTAAGAACATCAGTGAAGATGTCACAAATGAGCATCATTTATATGTGGTCAATTTATTGAAATCTGAAGTATTCAACATGTAATATTAAAAGGTGTATTTGGAAAAGCAAAGAATATAGATGCTTGCCTCATGACCTATATAAAAATACACCTAGTATGTTAAATAATCCTATGTTTAATATTCATGTTTAAGAAACAGTATAACTTATATGCAATTACTGTCACACAATTGGTGGTAAAAATAAAAGGAGAGAAAATGTCTAGGAAGCAATACTACTAAATTCTGGATTTAATGTGGTCCAACATACAGTTTGTATTTATCAACAAACCATGAATATTATTTTATATTTTTATAGATGGTAAATATACTATGTTTATTTTAGCTCATTGTAATAAGATTTATCTGTGCACTGAAAAATATCTAGCAAATAAATACTTATTTACCAGAACATTCTTTTCTCCTAAAGCAGATTATCTAGTAAGTTCCACTGAAATGTTAGCTGTCATTTGTCTCATTCTGTTTTTTCTCTATCACTTCTTCTTTTTTTATTTTTAAGTTTTAAAACATCACTATGTTTCCCTTTACTCAGAAGTTTCTCTTTTCTTACTTTTTTATTCTCTCAAGACAGCATTATGTAATTATACTATTGATAATCACAAAGTCGAGGAAGAAGATAAGTTGTTCCACATAGAAACAAAGTGAGCAATATTCTGAGTATTTGTACAATAAACTAAATATTCCTTTAAAGCAATGGAAGGCAGAACTTGTTTTACTCAGTGACAGTGATTACGCGCACACACACACACACACACACACACACACTCTCTCTCTCTCTTCTGTCTCACTCTCTTGGTCTCTCTCTCTCTCTCAAAGCAACACTGTATAGATATATATTACTTTTTATAGTACGCTAGTGATTTTATTGCAGCTAGCACAGCACCCAAATGACATACACTGGGAATAAACAGCCTCCGCAAGCTGCCTAAAGACATCGTGAAGTTTTTCACTTTTTACAATGAAGTTTCAATTTCTCATGTGATTTCTAGGGACACATGTTGACCAAAGTTTTGGAAATGGACATGAATCTTGGTCTCCATTATCTTTCAGAAGCTGTCAAAGGGAGTTTTCTTGTACATGCAATCCCATTGAATTTTCCCACTGCACTGTGGGCTTCCAACGTGACTGCATCAGAAAGTGGATATATGTGGTAGATGCCTTTTTAAAGAGAATTTGTATTCTAATGAGATTCACTTAACCTAAAAATATTTATTTGAAAAGCGTACAATTCAGTGGCATGTAGTACATTTGACATGCACTTGACAAATCTATCAAGCTCCAAAATATTTTAATAGTCCAAAAATAAAATTTTATTTTCATTAAGTAATCTCTCCCCACTTCTCCACGCTCTCAGTCCCTAGAAACCATTAATGTGCTTTCTGTCTTATGGATTTATCTATTATGAATATTTTGAATAAATAAAATCACACAGTATGTGACCTTTTGGATGTGTCTTCGTTCATTTAGCGTTATGTTTTTGAGGTTCACACACATCGTAGCATGGGTCAGTAATTCACTCCATTTCATAACTGAATAACTTTCTCTTGTATATTTATAACACAATTTGTTAATCCATTGATCTGTTAGTGGATGTTTGGGCTGTTTCTACCTTTTGACTATCTTTTGACTATTGTGAATGGTGCTGCTATGAGCATTCTTATACAAGTATTTGTTTGAACCCCTGCTTTTTTTTTTTTTTTTTTTTTTGAGACGGAGTCTCGCTCTGTGGCCCAGGCTGGAGTGCAGTGGCCGGATCTCGGCTCACTGCAAGCTCCGCCTCCCGGGTTCCCGCCATTCTCCTGCCTCAGCCTCCCGAGTAGCTGGGACTACAGGCGCCCGCCACCTCGCCCCCCTAGTTTTTTGTATTTTTAGTGTATTTTTAGTAAAGATGGGATTTCACCGTGTTAGCCAAGATTCCCTGCTTTAAATTCTTTGCGTTGCATAACTAGGAGCAAAATTACTTAGTCATGTGAAAATTGCATGCTTAACTTTTGTGGAGCTAACCACAAAAGTGGCTGAACCACCAGACATTCCCACCAGCAATGTGTGAGGAGTCAGTTTCTGCACATCCTTGCCAACAATAGTTTGTTTCTTTGTTAAAAAGTTGTAACAGTCCTAGTGAGTATGAAATGGTTTCCCATTCTGGCTTTTATTTGAATTTTCCCGATGACTGCTGACATTGTGTATACTTTCATGTGCGTATTTGCCATTTGTATATCTCTCAGAGAAACATTTATTCAAGTCTTTTTTCATTTTATATTGAAAAGATTATCTTTTTGTTGAGGAGTTATAAGAGTTATATTTATATTTTTGTACTAGATCCTTTTCAAATACGTGATTTGCAAATGTTTTCTATTATTCTATGTTATCTATTCTCTTTCTTAATAATGCCATTTGATGTGTACACATTTTAAATTTGGATGAATTCAACATATTCATTTGTTTATTTTGTTTCTCATGCTTTTGGTGTAATATCCAAAAATTCATCATGAAATCCAAGATTTCAAATATGTACTTCAATGTTTTCATCCAAGAGTTTTATAGCTCAGCTCTTTTATGTAGGCAGTTGATCCATTTTGATTTTGTGTGTGTGTGTGTATTGTGAGAGGTAGGGGTTCAATCTCATTCTTTTGCATGTGGATATTCAGCTGCCTGTGTGCAAACATTTGTTGAAGACAGTTATTTCCTCACTGAATTGACTTGGGACCTTGTAAAAATAAATTGATTATAGATGTATGATTTATATTTGGACTGTCAATTCTATACTATTGATCTATAAGTCTGTCCTCGTGCCAGTACAACATTGGTCTGATTAATTTATCTTTGCAATGAGTTTCAAAATCAGGAAGTGTGATTCCTCCAACTTGTTCTTCTTTTCCAATAATAGTTTTGTGGTTCAGTGCCCATTGAAGTTCCATATACATTTGGCGATCAGCATTTCCATTTCTAACAATAAAAAGACATTAGAAATTTGATAGGGGATTGCATTAAATCTGTAAATCACTTGGAGTACTATTGTCATTTTAACACTGTTAAGTCATCCAATCAGTAAGTCATCCAATCAGTGAATCCAGGACACAGGATATCCTTCCATTTCTTTAGGTCTTCTTTCGTGTATCTTAAAATTTTTTTTTTTTTTTTTTTTTGGCTTTCATTGTGCCAGTCTTTAACCTCCTTGGTTGAATTTATTCCTAGGTGTTTTATTCCTTCTAATGCGATTGTAAAAGAACTATTTTCTTAATTTGTTTTCAGATTGTTCATTGCTAGTATTTCAAACAAAATAAATTTTTATGTGTCAATCTTGTATTCTGCAACTTTGTTGAATTTGGTTAGCTTTAATGTTTTTTTTTGTTTGTTTGTTTTGAGAATTATGCATTTGTTTATTTTTAGATTTATTTGGAGATTATTTGGACAATCATCCTTTTGGGAACTACAAGACAAGTCAAAACAGACTTCTTCTTGTTTTGAGAGTGAAGTATGTATTGCTCTCCTGGTACCAGAAAACTGCACTAGGAACTGGGGCTGCAATTTCCACAGGCCTTGCTGAGCTGGGACATGAGGGATAATAGGCTATAAGCAAAAATGCACCTTTTAACCAAAGTTCAGCAGTTCATTTCTTCATTAAGCATTCCTCTCGTGGGTGTCAGTGTTCGATTTGATACCGAATTCCAAAAAGTTGACTCTATCCATTTCTGTCAACTTAATGGTTGCTTTAATGGATGAACAAATTATTGGAGCTTCCTACTCTGACATGCCCATGATGTTAGGACTCATGGCAGGTATCTTTTTAGTGGAAGAATTTTCTGATCTCACTTTCTGGACTATCTTTATTTCCTCAAAGAGATCAATCCATATATTTCCCTAGAGTAGATTTAAAACAAAAGTCTTCATTTCTTGTTTCTACCATGTTATTATGGCACTTCATCCCAATGGTCACAAAGAGATATGATCTTTAAAATTAACTACATCAGCTAATCTCACAGTTTCTTAAGCAGATTCTCTTTTCCAGGTTATGATTCACCTTGGCATTTGCTTTAGAATTCTCTGATGATAGTTGGATAGGTGCTACTCAGAGGCCTTAACTCCTGGCTGGTGGCAGAATTTGGGGTTGGGCTTACTGTAACTTCAAATGTATTTTTAATGTTGCAATAAGTTTTCTAAAATAAAGGCTATGTTTAATTATGTTATATCCCAAACAAAACTTTTCCTCAAGTTCTATTCATAATGTATCTCTAAGTCTATGTATATGTGGAAATAATAGATTTAGTGATTTAAAATATAGGAAATGATATACATTGAAGGCTACATAGATTTATAAGACTTTATAAACTTTATATGTTTAGTATTTGAATTATCAAACTAATTTATCAGAAATAAATCTTTCATATCTATCATATCAGATTATAAGGAAACATAGCATTTCTAATTTTTTAAAATTGTGTTCTAGATTCAAATCTCAGCTTAATCTAGATTGATGGAATCTCTCTATTATCAGATCACATCTACATAACATTAGGCATTTTCACTTAAGTCACTTCACTCATTCTGATTAATGCCTTTCTCCCCCAATCTTGTGCAAGGATCCATGTGAGATCCAGGTTCTTGAGCATACAGCCTGTTATCCCTGCGGCCTAGCACAGTGCCTAACACATATATAGGCAAAGAGTTAGAAGGTTGAATGAAGGAAGAAAATTTGTGATCATATTTCTTTTTTTCATTTTTCTTTTAATTTTTTTGAGGCAGGGCCTTGCTCCGTTGCCCAGGCTGGAGTGTAGCGGCATCATCTTGGCTCACTGCAACCTCTACCTCCCGAGTTCAAGTGATTCTCATGCCTCAGCCTCCCAAGTAGCTGGGACTACAGGTGTGTGCCACCATGCCCCACTAATTTTTGTATTTTTAGTAGGGACGGGTTTCACCATGTTGGCCAGACTGGTCTCCAACTCCTGACCTTAGGTGGTCCACTCTCCTTGGCCTCCCAAAGTGCTGGGATTACAGGCATGAGCCACCATGCCTGGACTTATATTTCTTTACTAATATAGCGGGGAGCAGACATTATTTAGTACTTAGTAATTTCAGCCACCCATCTGCATTCCAGGGCAACACTAAAAATCCCAGCTCTCAGCATGTTAGGTGTCAAAGAGTTCTAACTCTTTGGGATTGTTTTAT
Organism: Rhinopithecus bieti; assembly: GCF_001698545.2. NCBI lineage: Eukaryota > Metazoa > Chordata > Mammalia > Primates > Cercopithecidae > Rhinopithecus > Rhinopithecus bieti. The sequence goes on from NW_016816262.1 coordinate 223,023, forward strand.
TATCAAGAATTAATAGAAGAGAATATGTCAAGTGTAGAAGAACAATTTAGGGTATACAGAAGCCACCCATTTACCAATGTTTTTAAAAGTTTTACTATGGATATTTTCAAAGGTACACAAAGTAGAGTGACCTTTTAATGAACTGCGATGAACTCATCATCTACTTATAAACTCGTCGTCCACTTTCAAATATGTGAAAAATTTGCTGATTCCCTGTTTCATTTGTTTGCTTTTGTTTTCTGTTGTTTTAAAATTTTGTTTTGTTTTGCTTTTAACTGGAGACTATGAAACAAGTTTGAGACATAACAGTATTCTCTGCATGAACTATGGATTATGCATTCATAACACACAAGGATATTTTACCAACAAAATGAAAATAGCTTTTGAACACCTAAAAGCTAGCAGCAATTCATTGACATAACAAACGGTTTTTACTCAAATGTTCTTTATTGTCTTAAAGTGATTTCTGTACAGTCGATTTAGTTAAATCAGGGTTCGAACAAGATCTTTACTGCTTTGATCAATATATATCCTAAAATCCTTAAATCTTCTCTCCCTTTTATGGTTTTGTGTTCTTGAAAAATTAGGTCATATGCCTCATGGAATCTCTCACATTTTTTGTTTGGTTTATTGCATTCTAATAGTGCCAATTCAAGACAAATGACATATTCCACTATCTTCTACATTTGCTACAAACTGACAGTTGGATTTTAGAATTACTTTCCTTTCAATATAGCTTATTAAACTGCAATACATCAGAAATCATGAGATGTGTCTTGTCCTGGTCTTACTGATGGTATGATTAGTCAATGGATGTGAGAACTGACAGTTTGATGTACATCAGTCTGATTGATTTAGTAATCACTTAGGACCTTGACTAGATGCACTGTTTCACTTGTTATAATGGAGTAATTTTATAATTATAATTTTATCATGTTGTTATTTCTTCACTTATAACTGGAATTTTTCTACAAAGCCAGCTTTCCCCACCCACTATCTAATAACCCCAAAATAGAGAGTGTAAGTAAAGGACTGAATAAATGTTTGATTCTGTTAATATCTTTTTGCTTACCAGTTTTCAAAATAGTAAATCTGAGCCCACTACGAAAGTAACAATTAATTATCTTAATACCATTATAAATTGATGGGTTCTCGTATATTTTGTGTTTTCTGATAAATTGCAGTTAATGTTTTATTTTTTGTTCAAAATGCGTTATTCTACACCAATAAGAGGTGTAGAATAAGAAGTGCTTCAAGTTATCTTCTGTTTCCTTATTCTGGCACCTATGATGTTTGACATGTCCCTGATGCAGGCCTGACAAGATGTTTTAGACTTACATATTTTTTCACCGGATTTTCAAGAGGCTGCTTTCTTCTTTGTGGTAAATAATATTTAGAAGCAAACACGTTGGTGCCAGGAGCTCCTGAATGCAGCCAGACTCCTACCTCATAGGAATTTCAGGTAAAATGTAGATCTAAAACTAAATGTTTCACATCAAAGATTCAAGAAGATAAATGAGAAGAATAGTTTATGACATTAAGTTTGGCGAACATATTTTAAAGAGGAACAAGAAGGATAGAGCTTAAAGAATGGGATTTATAAAATGGTCTACTTTAAAATGCCGAGCCTCTCTTCATCTAAAGACGCAATAAAAGGATTGAAATTACAAGGCTTACAATAGGAAAAGATACTCCCTGTTCCATATGACTGTCAAAGGGATTGTATCCAGATTGTATACATAATTCCAATAACTCAATCTGAGTAATATAGACAAAAAATAGAACATGGGTGAAGGGTTTGAAGAGCACATCATAAAAGAATGTATATTATATATATATATTTATTTATATTCATATACATTTGTTTTTATATATGAGTATGGTCAATAAGCCTGTGATGAGAATAAAAAATTATTAATCATCAGAGAAATGCAAATTTTCAAAAAACATGAAAGATGACCATAGATCCAACCAAAATAGCTAACATTAAAAGACTGATAATGCCACATTAGTAGAAATGAGGTGCCACACAATCTTTTATATTCTACTGGTGTGAGCATATATTGGTACATGAGTTTCAAAATGGTTTCACATTATCTTACAAGCACATATCCATTGAACTAGAATGCATTCCTGGGAATACAGTCAACAGAAATATACACGCATAAGAAGACATGTACTAGGATGTTGATACCAGCATTATTCATATGCAGAAACAATCCCGATGTTCACCAATGCCAGGATGGATAGTGTTTTATACTCCTGCAATAGACTAAAATATAGCAATGATGTTCAATCAAGTGTGAATATATACATCAACGTAAATGAAATTCTCTAATGTTTAAGGAGAAAAACGAAGCACGATAACAGACACTGTGTATAGAGTAACGAATGCCAAAGTAACATGATGATGGAAGTGAGGGTTGGAGGTGGGGGTCATGCTAAAAGGCACATGAGGAACACCTCTGCGAGATGCCTATGTTCTGTTTTATGGTTTGGGTGGTTATAATTCTTCTAGATGTGATACTTTATTTTGCCTATTCATTTGCTATTTGTTATGCCCTTAAATTAAAAAAAAATACTTTGTCTATAGTTAGTTAAATTCGCATTTTTCTTTGTCACCATTATATTAACAATAAGTACTAACATTCATTCAGCTTTATCTTAGTTTTGTAGATTGTTTTTATTTCGCCATTAAATGTAGTATTTTATATAAACACTAATAAATTGATAAAGAAGTCGAGATAGCATACTTGTTCCCTGTACCGTATTTATTATGTTGCTTCTTAGTAAACTAGTTTTACTTTGTCCGTTACTTAATGCAATTAAATATTTACATAAATTCATATTCCCTTGCTTTTCTACAAAGAGATGATATAACGTTCCATTCAACATCTTGGATTTTGATGTTGTAGTTTGTAATTGTTTTTATTTTTTTACTTTGAAATACAGCTTGGAAGATTTGTCCCGGACTGCATATAAAAGACATCATCATTTCTACGTTCCACTGGAGGATTCTACTTGAGTAAATGTACCATAATTTATTGAGCTGGCCATTATTAATGAACATTTGTAAATTTGTTTGACATGCCTACAGATTATTTTATCAAATCTGATCAAAAGGAAATACATGGTATCTTGCGGAATTTCCAGAAAATATTAATAACAACGAAAAAGTAATTCATCTGAGCATGTAGGACCCAGCTAAATTACGTCTCAATAAAATTTTGGATATAAATGTTTATGTCAAATAAAACAGTTTAAAACAGTTTAAATATTAGGAAAACATAAATGTAACAAAGTATTGAAAGCATACATTAATCAGTATAAATGCAGTAATCATGAATTACAAAGTCAAAAAATGGTTAAATATATTTACTAATATTTATTAGTAAAATTGTCTCTCCTGTACAATCTTTTCTGATTTTTCATGTCAATGGTATGCTAGCTTCAAACAAGTATTTGGAAACATTTCTTTTTACCCACTACGTTATGAAAGAGTATAAGTATAATTAAAACCTAATTCATAAATGCTTCTCATAAAATTATGTGTATCTTTACATAATTCATAAAACTTCCTGGAAATTACATGGATCTTTACATAATTCATAAAACTTCCTGGAAATTACATGGATCTTTACATAATTCATAAAACTTCCTGTAACACTATGTGGATGTGATGCTTTAATTTGGTTTGCTTTGATTTGCAGACTATTATGAAATTTGCTTTATGGAAATTATTTTTTAAAGCGTTCTCATTCTATCGGGATTCATTTTAAAATGTAATATATTCATACCACAGTGTCATTTCACCTAGATATTCACATGCATTTGCATACCCTTGTTCAACGTGGTAACTACTGATTCCCTCTATTTTTTTTGTTTTGTTTTCTTGTTTGTTTGTTTTGTTTTGTTTGTTATTTCCCCTTGCCAGTTCTTTGGTGTGTGTATATTTGCAGGATTTTACCCGTTTCTCAAAATTTTTTTAAACATTAGGGAATAATATGTTTATTTTGTTAATTTTGGAGTCATTTATTAGTTCAAATTAATATTTTCTCTTTTGTTCATAATATTAAATTACTCAGTCATCTAAAACATAAAAAACATCCCTCAAAACCAAAACAGAACTAAACAATGGAAGATACTCTTGTGTTCTTTTCTTTAAAGTGACTTTGGACTGGGCGTGGTAGCTCACGCCTGTAATCCAAGCACTTTGGGAGGCTGAGGCGGGCATGTTACCTGAGGTCAGGAGTTCAAGACCAGCCTGGCCAACATGGTAACACCCTGTCTCCCATAAAAATACTAAAAAATTAGCCAGGCTTGGTGGTGCATGCCTGTAGCCCCAGCTGCTCAGGAGGCTGAGGCAGGAGAATTGCTTGATCCTGGGAGGTGGAGGTTGCAGTGAGCCGAGATAGTGCCACTGCACTCCAGCCTGGGCAACAGAGTGAGACCCTGTATCAAAAATAAATAAACAAAGCGACTTTTTTTGGCTTCAGTGTTCACATTTTTTGCACTTCAATATCAACTATATTTTTGTTTTCTGTGTTAAAATTGGCCATTTATTTATTTTTTTTTTTAGAGTTTTAAGGTATGTCCTTTCAAAAATACATTCATGTCTTCCTTAGTTTTATAAATTTTAATATAGTCATTTACTACTTGTTCTATTATTTTTTGCGCTTTCTTATTTTACATTGATCATAAAACATCTTCCATATATATGTATATATATGTGTATATATATTTTATATATGTATTTCTCTTGAGTCCTTTACATATTTTCTTTACTTCAAAACATTTTATTTGATTTTCTCCCTTCAACTCCATTTTCTCTTACTGCAGTATTTATGGTTTGATTCACTCTAGGTTCATCATGAAATACTGATTCTTTAAAAATACCTTTGTTTTTCAGCTCATTTTTTATATCCTTATTTTCTCAGATCATATAAGAGTTGAGCTTTCTTCATTCTGATGTATGCTATTTTTTATAGCTCCTACCACTATTTCAAATGTTCATCTTTTATTGAAATAGTATCATTTTTACTATTTTAAGACAGCATTTATTAAATTAGATGGGCATAGGGAAATACCTAGAAATCGAAAGAGTATTTGGATTGATATTGGATCTGATACTGTTAGTTGGTGACTTTAAACATCGGTGATGCTCGCCAGTTGTAGTAAACATTTCTCAGGCTCAAGAGATCAAGAAGTTATTGACCTAAGTACATCTTCAAGTAAGTCCAATGAGTCTTGAGACCTAATTTATATTTATTTGCCACATTCTCAAGTATAATTAGGGCAGATATGCCTAGACGCTGACTAAACACGCCAATTGATTCACAAAAAATAGATGACATTTTGGTAAGAAGAGCAAAATTCAACCTCCCCTCATGTGATTTTCCCCAATTTTCAGGGAGAAGACACTACAGTAGAATCAGTATTACATCTTGAGTGGAATTGCAGAGATTAGTGGAACATTGATTACTTAGAGAGTGCAAGCTTGCTAATCCTCCTAATATCACTGCTCAAATCGCCTGCATAACTGCTACAAAACCCAGATGGTTATTGTAAAATAAGACAGAAGACTATCACATAGTTAACTAAGTGGTAGCTCTTATTGCAGACAGCATGTCATGTCAAGTATCTCTACGTTTTAGTATTTGACAGTTGATATGTAGTTACTGATCTGGAAAATGCCTTCTTTCCCATCAAAAGTTCTAAATTGACCGGGTACGGTGGCTCACGCTTGTAAAACCAGCATTTTGGGAGGCTGAGGCGGGCAGATAGCATGAGGTCAAGAGTTCGAGACCAGCCTGGCCAATATGTTGAAACTCTGTCCTTAATAAAAATACAAAAATTAGCCCAGCATTGTGGTGCTTGCCTGTAGTCACAGCTACTCCAGAAACTGAGACAAAAGAATCACTTGAACCAGGAAGGTGGAGGTTGTAATGAGCCGAGATCGCACCACTGCACTCCAGCCTGGGTGACACAGTGAGACTGTCTCAAAAAGAAAGTTCTAAATCAATTTTCATTTTCTTGGAATGGACAGTCATACCTAGGATACCCAAACACCTCTGTTTGCCTGGGACTGAGGGTTTCCATGACGTAGAACTTTCAGTCCCAACACCAGGAATATTTTGGACAAGCTGAGACAGTTACCCTAGCTGTACTCATTGGTGACCTTGCTCAGTTGTTATTTTAATTATCATGCTTTCTGAAATAATATATTCTTTAAAAAAAACTTGATTATCTTGTCATCCTATAACTATGCACGATAAAGTTGGATACTGAGGGGCTCTCAGACAAGACCCAGTAAAAATGTCACAGTGAAAATTCTCAGAGTTTCTGAGCAAGACCATGTCTTCTATGGCATAGAACTACTTGTGACGAAAAACAGCTGCTGTCATGCTTTTTGGCATTAGTAATAACTGCGCAGCTAACAATGGGTCACCAAATGTCTACATTCATCCATCATTTGCTGAATGTGGTTATAGACAACAACTCAGATGCTTTGAAGAGATGGAACTAAACACTGTATGAGGGGAAAGGTACATTTGATATGAAACCTGGGCAATTCCAGAAGTTACAAGAAAGCTACATGAAAAGGAAGCATACGGAATGACACCTATCACTTTGTATTCTTCTAACCCTGCTGGTATCTGTTTGACATCGTGGTAGTTCCTACACTGTACTGAGAGAGGAGAATTTGTATCAGGTGCATGGATGTAATTTTTTGTGTTAGCAAAATCATGAACAGATTCTGCACTGTGGCCTAACTCATGAGTGGCTCTAAATAATAAAAGGGACATAACTCTTCCTGGGAAATGTTCCAAGCTGTGAACACGATTCTCAACATTGTTATCAAGAGACGTGATTCGAGATAAGAATATAACTGGGATTGTGACCTATGAAGAACTATTTTGTTGTGATTTTGAAAGAGTAAGATTTGAAAAATGAGGGACACTGATGTCAGAGAAAGAGGTGTGTGGATAGACATATGGGAGTGTGCAGGGAACGGGAAGGTCACATCAATGCCCAGTCTCCTAGGAAGCACTCAGTTACCAGATTGTCCAAGTGAGTCCACTGGTGGATGTCATTCTGAGCTTTCTTTGGCCTCCAATGCTTGTGTCAAGGGCCCATGCATGATGTGGCATTGGTGGCTGCAGTGAATGTTATTCAAGGGAGTAGCAGCACAGACTTCCTTTCAGGAAGAGCCATCTAACCAATGTCAATGCTATATCCCAATAGCAGTAGTGATCACTTTGAGACCTGAAAGGGCACCATCCCGTAGGGAGACCATCTTACCAAGTAATGGTGGGTTGATCACAGCACACTTTTTTTTTTTTCCACATGGAGAGGGAGAACTTACAGTAACTGGCAGCCAATATTTTGGATCCGGCAAATAGTCCCACTGAAAAATAAACTTAGTTTAGGTTAACATATTCTACAATTGGCACATGGCTGTGTGCTGAGACCACAGCACTGGAATGCATCAAACATGGTACATATAAGACCAATGTACTGAATGTGCCAGGTTGATAGCATCATGAAGTCCTGGCCTGCTATCCCCCAGCATGTGGTGTATGTGCTGAACCAAAGGGTAAGTATGCTGCTATAATCCCAAGATTTTTTGTTAATATTTTAGCTAAAATATACAGAAGAGAAAACAAAGATGGAGGAAGTATTGATCCCTTTCACCATTGCTCCTATCGACTTACTGCAAATATGTTTTCACCCCTTCACCCTAGACTTTGGTGAGTTGTATATTCTGGGTATGAATGCTTCTACAAAGGGACACAATGAGTGTTTGGCTGTACCTAAAGTTATGATTCCCACGTAGACGATTCTAGGAACTCATATTGGCAGACTAAGAGGCAAAGGAAAAAGGTACCATGGTGGCATGGAAATCAGTATTGAACATTATGAGGAACTAGGACTGCTGCTTCAAAATGAGGCAAGGGAGAGGATCTGGTATGTGGAGTATACTAAAACATGTCTTGGTGTCTCCTTGCTTGGTGATGATCACAGTAATGGCTGACCAATGATTAGATAAACAAATCTCAGCCATCTTTAGGAGAAAGGCCTAGTTCACCCACAAAGGAAAGCATCCCGGAACAGCAGCAGGTCAACCATGGTGTTGGAGGAAGGAGTTAGATGTTGGTTATTGGTTATAATTTCTGGGCCAGTTGCAACAACCCAGACTATAGTTTATCCCAACAACCCTTCTCCCCCTTTTTTCTTTTAGTTGTTGAGAGTAGCACTGATTTGAAGAGCTAGGGATAGAGCAGACTTAGAAAGCACAAATGGACACGAGCAGTGCAGGGTGGGAGGTACAGAGAAGAGTTTACAGCAGCAAACACCACATTCCTTTAACCACACTGGTTCTGGCACAACTACGCTTGACAAGTCCCTCCACTTCTGTCCTCTCTTCAAGCATGCATTTTAGCTTTTATCTGTTATGATTTTGCTGAAGATGCAGAATGTTGCTTAGCTGCAGATTTGCAACATGAAAGTTCAGGATAGATAAGGTAACTGGAGGTACCCCTCAACAGAAGAAGGCAGAAAACTGATGAATAAATACTCAAGCCTCCTTTCTCTAGTGCAACAATTTTGAGACAATTTCTCCACATTTTCCTCAGAGACTTTCGAATGGGATTGAATTCCAGTTGCCCACAGTGGATACCAGGGTAGTAATACATTCTTTGATTGGCTTTTCTGCCCCTCTGTCTTATTTCTCTACACCCTTGTTTCTGGGACTTGAAGTGCCTCCTGAACTTGCATCCAAGTCTTTGTTCCTTGTGTTCGTTCACATTACCCTAAACCAGGTCAAGGTTTTTGCATATCATTCCCTCTCTAAAAAATTTCTTCATCCTTTTATTATCCAACTGGCTTCATCCAGCTTAAATGATACTTCGTCAAAGAATATTTCCAAAAAATGGTACCATAGAATCCTGAAACATTGCTCCACATTTTTTTTTTGCTTAAAAAAGCAAAAGAAAAAAACCTAACGTAAAAAGTATTTGCTGTTTAAAATGTTTTAAAATGTTTGTGTTCTGATTTCCCTATATCTTAAACTATTTGCATAATATATTGTAATGCTCCATAAAATTTATTAAATAAATGACTACATGTGAATGAAGGAACAAATATTTTAGACATATACAACATGTGTGAAACCACATATTATTTAATATTTAAAAAAATATACAATGCTTTTTTTTTACAGTGTTCTTTTATCTTACTCATGGATATTTTATATCCATGAATATGAATATACAGCATCATTTCAATAGCTTCATTGAATGGCAGTGTATAAACATATAAAAATGCACTTGCCTAAGTCATGTCTTCAATTCCCAACTTATTAAAAAATTGTAATGTTCTCAATATTTTATGTAATAGAGTGCTGAGAAAAAAACAGTATACGTGCATTTTGTGTAATTGTATGCCTTACAATAAAGTACTTAATGAAGAATTGCTGGAATTCACAGTGTTCACAGTATAATCACACATTAATGATGTCCAAATAAGGATTCAATAAAATTTACTTAATAAAACAAAATGACTGGTACATATTCAAATGTCCTGGTTGAATACAGTACAGTTATATTGTTGCTGATTGTCTCAAAACGTGTTTTTCAATTTTTTTCTTTCAAATTAGAATTCAAGCAGGTTATACAAAGAATAGTCAGATCTTAAACCTCTTTCATTCAAAATTATTTTTTTCTGCAAACACACACACACAAACACACACAGACTGTTGATTTGCTACATAAATTGGGGACATTTTTTCCATTACATTGTCTCACATTTTTACCTGGCTGATTGCTATCTTAGGTCAGGTCATCCATTTAGTTCTTTTTCTATACTTTTAAGTCTTCTATCATTCATAATCCTAGTGGCTATTTAGATTCAGAAGGTTTTTTTTTTTTTTTTTTTTTTTTTTTTTTGAGACGGAGTCTCGCTCTGCCGCCCAGGCTGGAGTGCAGTGGCCGGATCTCAGCTCACTGCATGCTCCGCCTCCCGGGTTCACGCCATTCTCCTGCCTCAGCCTCCCGAGTAGCTGGGACTGCAGGCGCCGCCACCCCGCCCGGCTAGCCTTCTGTATTTTCTAGTAGAGACGGGGTTTCACCATGTTAGCCAGGATGGTGTCGATCTCCTGACCTCGTGATCCGCCCGTCTCGGCCTCCCAAAGTGCTGGGATTACAGGCTTGAGCCACCGTGCCCGGCCAGAATGTTTTAATTCAGTACAGAATAGCTCAAGCCAGTGTGAACTATTTTCTATTTCATCAATTAGGTGTGCAATAATGTCTCACTATTTTCATTTTATTCCAGTGCTGTGATGATTATTGGATTCAGGTCATGTCAGTTTGATTCCTACAGTAGAAAATTTCCCATATAACTATATCTAAGTATTTTGTACCCAATTTTTGAGGATCATCATACAGATTTATATTTCATTGTGGATGGGGAAAATGGTGAATTTTCAATATTCTTAATCTTTTCATTTTTTTTGGAAATAGTCTATCTAGAAATCTTTCCCTAATCAAATACCCAGCTACCGAGAACACAATATATAAATAAAGACATGATAGATGCTTTAATATTTTATTTATCAATTCTCAAGTAATGAGCTGGCAACTGAATAACTTTCAAAATAAGTAATGAGATTGACAATATGCCATGACTTGATCACTATGAAGTCATTATAATCTTGAGATAAACATATATCTAATATGAGTGAACCCATTTCCCTTCATTTTTTTGAGGTTCAAATTTGCCGTCATAGGATGGTGGGAGACCTTCTAGGTAGGCTCTTGTGTGCTTTTAAGATGACCTATTAGTCTATGTTCCCTTCCTTGATATTTTGCTCTATAAGACGTTCCAGGATTATATGCCTCCCCAAGAGAAAGTATGTTCTCAAACACCAGAAATATTTCGGCAGAAGATATTACCGTGTAATTGATTTTGGTGAGAGCACTCACTTATCATTAAGTGTTGTGCTCGATGATCTGTAAAAAAACTTGAAAATCTTTAAACTGAAATTCGAAGATTTTAAATAAAACATATTTCATAGTAAATAAAATATGTTTCAAGTGCTTTTCCTAAATATCCTATAGGAGAACTGGAAACAGATATTACTCCCAAAAGCCTTGGTTTTTATTATGTAGAATGTAAGTTAGTATTAATAATCTGATCACCAGTGATGCCCATTACTATTGGTTATATCTGCTTTTAAATGCATTTAGTGAACAGGATTAGAAAACTTACATTCTAGGAGTTCACGAATTCAATTCGAAATTTCTGATTTAAGATTACAGGTGTTTTGTTTCAGCTTCCTTGATTTCATATGTCTTTTATTTTTATACAGAAAATCGTGATGTTACTGTTATCTCTATAGTTACTTTTCAAAATACATATAATAATAATTTCAGAGTAACAATAAACCTATTAAATATATTTGAAAGTTTAATATTTGTATCCGAGTTCTTTTCCCATTTTGAAATTGGGTCATTTTGTTTCAATTAAGTTTAGGAGTCCCTTATATATGTTAGAAATTCGAGCAGGTATAACAAAAGATGTTCAACATTGCGAACCATCAGGGAAATGCAAATCAAAATGATGATGAGATGTCTGTCACCTCACACCTTACATTCTTTTATGATGCCTATTATTTTAAAAGAAATATAACAAGTGCTGGCAAAGTTGTGGAGAAATTTCACTTTGTATACTCTTGGTGGAAATGTAAAATAGTGCATCTACTATGGAAAACACTACAAATGTTCCTCAATAATTTAGAAATGTAATTAACGTATGATCCAGCAGTCCCACTTTATGGCATATATTTAAAAGAATTGAAGTCAGAATCTTGAAGAGTATCTATACTGCCACTCTTTATTGTGGCATTATTTACAAAAGCCAAGATAAGAAGACCACTAAATATCCATAAACACGAGTGTATTAAAAACGAGTGTTGTATATACATATAATGGAATAGTATTTAGCCTTTAAAAAGAATGAAATCCTACCATTTTGATGACGTTAATAAGCCTGGAAAACATTTTGCTCCGTTAAATAAATGAGGCCCAGAAGGTCACAAACTGCATGGTTCCTGTTATATGCGGACTCCAAAATATTCCGCTCTGCAGAAGCAGACAATAGAATGATGGTCACCAGAGGATGTTGATAAAGAATACAGGTAGGTTTTCTTCAATGAGTATGAAGTTACAGTTATATTACATAAGTAAGTTCCAGAGATCTTCTATATAACATAACGCCTATTGTTAAAATAAGATTTTGTGTGCTTAAAAAATTAAAAAATTAAGAAGGTAGCTATCATTTTAAGTGTTCTTACCGAAAACAAACAACAAACAAACAAAGGGAAACCAGAAAACCTTCTGAGGTGATGGTTCTGTTTACTACCTTGATCGCGGCAATGGTAAGGTATGTATGCATGTATTCAAACTCATCAGATTGCATGCATTAAGTACGTAGAGTTTTCATTTACCAATTATACATTGATAAATCATGTACTAATTAAATTTTCATAAATTACATTTTGATAAACCATCAATTTGTGTGTGTGTATATATATACACACACACACGCACACACACACAAATTGATGGTTTATCAAATTGTAAGTGTGTGTGTGTGTATATATATATATACACAAATACACACACACACACACACACACACACACACACACACAGGGAATTACATCAAACATGTTCTGTTTAAAGTCCGTTGAATAAATTGCTTTCACCGTGTGTTTAAGGACGAACTTAATACAAGGTTAGATAATTTCTTTCAATTTTCTTTTAAACTATATATATTATATTTATTTATTTTGAAACAGTGAAGAGTATGAAATATGACTTTTATTTATGTGTTTATTTTGAAACAGAGGCTGGTTCTCACCCAGGCTGGAGGGCAGTGGCACGGTCTTCGGTCACTGCAACCTCTGCCCGCTGGGTTCAAGCTATTCTCCCAACTCAGCCTCCCAGATAGCTGGGATTACAGGTGCCCACCACTACAACCAATTGATTTTGTATTCTTCGTAGAGATGGGGTTTCACCGTGTTGCCCAGGCTCGCCTCAAACTCCTGACCTCAATTGATCCACCTGCCTAGGCCTCCCAAAGTGCTGGGATTACAGGCGTGAGTCACCACGCCCAGTCATTGTAGAAGTAAATCACAGTAAATTAGGAACATTTAGTAGATCTAGTTTATTAAAATATGCCAGGATTGAATTAATTTCAAAGAAAAGAGTAATATTGAATGGAATATAATGCTGTTCCCTTTTGTTTAGTGCAAGCAATAGTTAATCCGATGTCATAAAAGTATATAGGATGAAGGAGAAATAAGAAAAAGGTAAATTGGTTATTTAGAGCATTAAATAATTGATATATACACATTATATTTTACACATAAGCTTGTTATACAATATTTCCCTTTGGAGTGCTATTTGTTGCATGGTATTTCAAATTTCAAAGTAATATTCAGTCACAGGTACTACTAAATGTACCTGAAACAGAAGTGCACCTTCAAGCAAAGACTTTTCATTTTGGAGCGTTAAGTGGTGCAGTAATGTCAGACTTCTAGGAGTAAAGAAATCAATCAATATCTTGGTTATATAGCAGAGGCACCCTGGGATTTATCTGACAAGTGATGAGATCTCAGCCATTTTTCCTGCTATTCCTCTACAACTCTATTTAAACTCTTCAATAGGAAATCTGACCAAATGCAGCAAAAAGAAGAAGAGAAAGAGTAAGAAAAAAATAGAAGTCAAATGCTAAAAAATAAAAGTAGCAATGCACGTGAACTCTCTGACCTTAAATAAAAGGGGGAAAATGTACAAAGTATGGTGCTGAACAAAGCCTCAGTGAAATAAAGAAAAAGTTTTGGTTTTGCTGTCTGTGCAGACGGCTTAGTATATCACATTTTACTATAGATACTTTTTTCAATATGTTCTTCACTTCACTGAAAACTTATGTCCATAATCAGTTTCACTAAATGTTCTGCAGAATTTCTAAATCAACTACGTATTACCCAACAATAATCTAGTCGTATATGAATCATATACTGTATTTGAAGGTTTTGGAAATAAAATAAAGCACATGCTCCAAAAAACTTACGAGGAATTAGAATTTTCAAAATATTAGACCAAGAACTATATTGAGAAAAATATTTACTCTTTTGATTTACCCTTCTTTAGCCAGCTGTAATTAATATTATACTCACTATTTTGAAAATGTTTAATATATTTTCAAGTTCTGTGAAATGTGCAAAATGTTTAACATTTGAAAGTATCTAATATCAGCACTATATTAAAATATGTATTCTTATACAGTAAGTCTTTGGTCAAAAAGATATGAGATCAAATTTTAATAAGGAACAAGGAAATAAAGGTAATGATTTTTTTCTTTTTTATTGAGATACATTACTTACAGTATAAGGCACAGATCTTAATTGTAAAATTCAATACATTTTACTTATTTATATACCCTGGCACCACAACTCAAATGATGAAAATATTTCAAGCTGCCCAAAATATAGTTCCATAACTTTTCTGATCAATAGCCTCTTGATCATTCCATTACTGGTAAACATTTTTGGGATTTGTGTCACCATATGTTAGTATTGCCTGTTTTTGAATATCATATAAATGGAAACTTAATACTATGTAAAATTCATCCATAGTATTGTGTCAGACTTAAAATCCCTTAAGTTTCTTTGTTATAAATAACAACTCTGGCTTTCTATTGGTCTTTACATAAAAAGCTTTATTGAGATTAATTGCAATATGTTCCACTGTACAGTTTGTTAAGTGTTGACACATGAATACTGCTGTGGAACTCTCACCAAAAACCAAGGTGAACATGTTGATCACTCCCAAGAGTTTCATTGTCTCCTTGTAATCATTTTCTGTCATTCTCCCAGAGCAGCCTTCCTTCCTGCTAAGTTAAATGTGGCCTAATGCTGTCTCTGTACTTTGAGTTCCTAATTAGCAAACTGCAGTCTAATTTAAGTGTATATTCTTGTAACAAATAGCTGAGTCTCAGCCAGTCACAGGCTGCCAACTGATCAGACCATGCCCATATAAGGCAAATGCAGAGCTGTGACCAGTTAAGTTGTTTCTGGGCATCGCTTTTTTCTTCTGTCTGTAAATATGACTTGTCCACATAGCTGGATGGAGAGAGCTGAATCGCTCTTGGTTCTGAGGGCTTTTACTCAAGTAAGCTCTGCTAATTTTAATTTGTTACAAGTATTTCTTTGGCCAGGTGCGGTGGCTTGTGTCTGTAATCCCAGCACTTTGGGAGGCCAAGGCAGGCAGATCTTGAGGTCAGGACATTGAGACCATCCAGGCTAACAAGGTGAAACCCCGTCTCTACTAAAAAAATACAACAACAACGACAACAACAACAAATTAGCCGGGCGTGGTTGCAGATGCCTGTAGTCCCAGCTACTTGGGAGGCCGAGGCAGGAGAATGGCTTGAACCTGGGAGGCGAAGCTTGCAGTGAGCCGAGATCATGCCACTGCATTCCAGCCTGGGTGACAGAGCAAGACTTCACCTCAAAACAAATAAACAAACAAACAGTATTTATTTTAACCCTAGGAAATCACTAATCTGCTTCCTGGTGTTATGGATTGGTTTGCATTTTCTAGTATCTTACATAATTTAATCACACAGAATATCTACTTTCGGGGTATAGCATCAATGCTCAGTATGATTACTTTGAGATTCATATTTGCTGTTGTATTTATTCATAGTTTGTTACTTTTTATTATGGAGAAGTATTTCAATATTTTCATATACTAATAATTGTTTATCCATTCCCCTGTTGATGGACATTTGGGTTGCATTAAGTGTTTGACTATTGCAAATAAAACTGCTTTGAATATTCACATACATGTTTCACAAGGATGTATGCATTAATTTCTCTTGAGTAAACACCCAGGATTAGAATAGCTGGGGCATAAAGTGTGTGTTTGTATATATATACACACACACATATATTTACTATATATAATGTAGTTATTAATCAACTGCCTGACTGTTTTCCAAGTGGTTTTAATTTATATGTTCTTAATGAGTAATGAGATGGCTATCAACTGATAAACTTATTCACTATATATATATATATATTATAAGGTATATATATATTATAGTAGTGATACATATAACCTCCTTTTTGTCTGAAAAGAGCTACTTTGCCATCATTAACTGGGTTGTTTGCATGCAAGTTATTGATTTGTGAGTGTTCTTTATGCAGCTTAGATTCATATACGTTGTAAGAAATACATTTCTTTCTGTTTGTGGATGGCTTTTTCATTGTTTAAAGGTATCCTTTGAAAATAAAATGGTTTTAATTTTACTAGGCACAATTTTTGATTACATAGTGAATGTCTTTTATTATCTACTTAAGAAATCTTAACCAAGCCCATGTGCTTTTTGACACCAATATGTCCTCACTCATAGAGAGTCTATTTAAACTTCCACCCACGTTTTACTAATTTCTTATTTGTTTGTTTTCTTATTATTAAGTTTTGAAAGATTGTCATGTATTCTGAATGTTAGTCTTTTATAATTCTCTAACAGCATCTTACTGTGATCACGGTTGTACAACTATGTGAATATAATAAGAACCAGTGAATTGCACTATTTAATTTGGTGAATTTTATGGTGTGTAAATTATATCTTAATAAAACTGTTTAAAACCCTATTCATTTTCTTAGAGGCATCTTTAGAAGAGCAGAAGTTCTAAATTTAAATGAAGTAAAAGTTCTCTTTTTTAAGCTGATCATAGTTTTTTTGTCATATTTAAGATATGTTTGCTTAATCCAAGATCACTGGAAATTTATTCTTTTATTTTCCTACAAGTTTTATGATGTTATTTATTTACATATTTAAATTGATAAAATTGTACGTATTTACTTTGTACAACATGATGCTTTAAGGTATATATACAATGTGAAATGATTAAATCTAGCTAATTAACATAGGCATCATCTCACATGGTTATCACTTTTGTGGTGCGAACACTTTACATCCACCGTCTTAGCATTTTTAAGAATATCATATATTATTAACTATAGTCACCATGTTGTATAATGGATCTCTTGAACTTATTCTTCCATCTAACTGAAAAGTGTAAATTTACATTAAGGTCTGTGATCTAGTTTTAGCTTATTTCGTGTATAGCGTGCGGGTATAAATTGCACTTCATTTTTTTTTTGCATGTGGACATAAAATTGTTCTATCACCACTTGTTGCAAGATTATTTTTATTGACTAAATTGCCTTTGCACTTCTATTAAAAATCAATTGAACATGTATAAGTGAGTCCAATTCCATATTTTCTATTTTGATCCACCAATAAGTTTGACTGGGAATTGAATACAGGCTATGGGGGAGAAAGTAGAGAATCTTAACTACCAGACTGCAAGGTAGAGTGACAGCACTAAAATATTAGAATATTTCAACATCACCACCACACTGTCTCGAAGAGTAGCTGACTTAATAAACCTTGAATCAGGTACTGCAATGCCTTAAACTTTGTTCATTTTCAAAGCTGATTTGGCTGCTAGAAACTTTGCATTCCCATGTAATATGTAGAATCACTTTTGTCAATTTCTCCAAAAACAATCCTGCAAAGTGTTTACTGAGGTTACAATAAATCTGTACTTCATTCTGGAGAGAATTGATATCCTAACGAAATAGAGTCTCGCAATAAATAAACCCATTACATCTTCCTTTTATTTAGACTTTGTTCAGTGCTTCTCATCAATACCATCTATTTCAGTATTTAGGCCTGTGCATATTTCTCCAGATTCGTCTGTATTTTATATTTGTGCTATTATATATGATTTTGTCTTTAATTTCAATGTAAGTTTGTTGAGAATACAATGACATGCATTGATTTTGTGTGTTGATCTTGTAACTGAAAAACTTCCTTGACTTTCTTAGTTCAGGTAGAGGTTTAAAGACTTCACAGGATGTTTTTTTGCCAGCTATGTTGAGATACAATTCAGATATCATAAATTGTAAGAATTTAATTCAGATTTTTTGAGTAATTTTGGCAGCTTGTATTATTCAAGAAATGTATCAACTTCATCTATTATCAAGGCTTCTCAACCTTAGCCAGCACTATTGCCATTTTGGACAGGAGTGGAGAAGAGAGAGTGGGGAGGAAAGTCACTCCTGGGTGAGAATGTTGCTGTAAGTTGTCAGATTTCCTAGCATAGCTTTTTTTTTTTTTTGAGATGGAGTCTCGCTCTGTGGCCCAGGCTGGAGTACAGTGGCCGGATCTCAGCTCACTGCAAGCTCTGCCTCCTGGGTTTACGCCATTCTCCTGCCTCAGCCTCCCAAGTAGCTGGGACAACAGGCGCCCGCCACCTCGCCCGGCTAGTTTTTTGTATTTTTTTAGTAGAAACGGGGTTTCACCGTGTTAGCCAACTTTTTTTAAATAAAGGTTTCTTATTCTCCTATGTGTGTTCTATATCTTGATCTTTGTCTGTGTCCATACACATATGTATATTTTGTACTGATGTCACCTGTTTCATTCCTGAAACATGAGTTGAGATAAGTTACATGCAATTCTGTCCTCTCCCTTGGTAGGCTTTGGAGCCTGACTGCCAGAGTGTTGATTGTTTACTTGAACACCCTTTCACCAGCCACCCATGGCAAGTCACCTGCACCCTTCCTGTGCTCTGGAGGTTACTTGCTTCTTGACTAGGGAATTCAGGCTGGCTCTGGCCTTACCAAACCTGCACATTTCTCTAGCAGTCAATGGGCTGCAACTACAATTTCTGCAAAGAGGCCTGAACTCCATTCTCAGGAAACCAACCCACTTCCAAAATTCTCTTTTTGTTTAGTGTCCTCTCCCTCAGCCCATATGGTATCATGTAGAATCTTCATATGCCTTATAGTCATTCTTTTACCAGAATAAATAATAATTTTATATGTTACACTTCCCCTGCTTAAATCTTTTAATGGTGTCTATCTCTTGTGTGGATGCAGATTAACATAGAATGGCAACCGCTGCCAGTGAATTAAGAGGTTTGTGAATTACGAGAATTTCATTTTGGAGTTTGCAAACACATGCTCTGCCAAACCTGGTGTGACCCTAGAGAACTTTTCCCTCCAAACCTTTGGGTGATGCTTTACCCAGCTGAGACAGTTTCCTCCCAAACGTATGCTCATTGGTACTCAACTGAAAACCCATCACAGACACAGCTGATTTACTGACAGCACTCTCTACTTTGCCCTGTGAACTCACCTTGGCCTCCCTAGACTCCCTGTTCCATCTGCTAAAATCGGGGAAAATGCCAGGCTGTGCCTGGATTCCCCTCCCTGCCGCACAGGGAGCCTGGACGCTTTCTTCACGCTGTAATCTGTGGCCAGTGCAAGGCTCACCTTATTTGTTTCCCATCTCTTGGGGATCATTCTTCTTCTTCTTCATCTGATACTTTCCTTTTGGATGCTGGTTCCTGATTATGTATTTCTCTGTCTAAGATCCCATCTTAGGATCATATTGTTATTCATGCAAACATGAACATAAATATGACAGCTCCACTGTCAGATGGAATTAACGCCTGAACAATGCCCATCACATGGCTTTGTCAATTAAAGGCATCTATTTAGAATTCTATAAACAACTTTCATCAGCACACAACCTTCTCCAGGTGCTCACTCTAATTCCTGAACTCATCGTAGTCAAAAGGAAACTACATTGTATCCTTAAATCTTCTCAGAGTGAAATTACTTTTGCATTTGTTAGGCTTTTATGCTGTATTCTCTTTTAAAATATGATTTCTGCCTGATAGGACAAAAATACTCCATGTCTTGAAAACTCAGAAAATTATGTGGTTTCTCAAGATTTGAGCTGTAAAATTTAGCATGCAATATTTAGCATGTTTTCCTATTTGTTCCTCCTCTCCCACTGTAATGTTCTGGGCACTTATCAGCTATTAAAGAACAGAGGGGAGAGAAACAGATGGGGTCACTAGCGTTCAGATCCGTTTGAATAAGCCACAGTTTCTATATCATGGCCCTTTGCTTTGAAGCCCTAGAGACTTACTTTTGTCAGATCCTACAGATGATTGAGCCTAGAGGATAATTATAAGTTAATTAAAAAATATGCCCACTAGAGTTGATAAAAGAGTGACAACTTGTTACGAACAAAGACAAAAGCAACTGTTGCATGAACAGGGAGTCTTTAAAAACAATCCATTCATTCACATCTTTTGGTAAACCAACTGAAAAGAAGTCAAAAGCAAGAACTTCTTTATTGATTTACTCTAAGAAATATCTGACTAGGATGACTAGAGAGGCCCATTGCTGTTATGATTTGCACATTTTCTCCACATGGACTGATATACCTTTGAATTGGAAAGTCATTACATGAGGATGTGCTGAAAAGAAAAGGAGCTAGTTTTTTGTTTTTGTTTTTTAAGTTAATGTTTATTGTTATCAGGCTAAGATATACAAAGTCCGTTATTACTCCAGACACATACATATAGACACACACACATACACACAAACATGCATTTACCTTTAATACTTCATGATAGGGGCAATTCTGAGTTGGAACCTGAATCTCAAACTCCGAAAAGTGTGATGCTTCTATGTATCACATTGGTTACCTGTTACTATGTAACCAATTACCCTAAAATTAGGAACTTAAAACAATATCCATCTATTTTATAGTTTTTCTAGAATTTAGGCATAGCTTAACAAGGTTGTCGGCTTCTGAGCCTCTCAAAAGGCTATGATCAGATTATCCTCCAGGGTAAGGGTCTCTTATGAAGGCTCAACTGAAAGATCTCTTCCACCAATTTTGGTAAGACTCATTTCTGAAGGACTGATGGACTGAGGACCTTATCTCTCCACTGGCTCCAGGCCAGAGCCCACCCACAATTTTTTGCTACGTGGATCTCTCCAACTGGACAACTTGGTTCATCACATCCAGCAAGAGAAAGAGTCAGTGAACCAGATGGAATCACAATCTTAGGTAACCTAACCACATCTGCTACCTTCCACCAACTTTGCTTTATTCTGTTTGTAAGAAGAAAGTCTCTAAGTAAAGCCAACTGAAGCACTGAATGTACAAACAAACAAGGACCAGTTCATATACAAAAGGAGAGAGTCTGACTCACAATATACAGCAACCAGGGAAACAGCCCCCTTTCTCACCGCAGGCGAGAGAAATGTCTTTGAGGTAATGCACAAGTTAATGAGCTTTCTTAGCCATTTCACAATGTATACATGTGTCAAAACATGTTGGACACCACAAATATATACAATTTTGTTTGTCAACGGAAAACAAAACAGGAAGCCAGCCTGTTATAAATCAGACCTGTGGGAAGCCAGTTTGCTATCTCTAATGACAATTCAGAAAGCTAAACAATAACTTTTGCAACAATTGGTTCAAAATGACCAGAACTTTAACAACTCACAGTTTCTCTAATTTTTGGCCCATTTCCTAACTTACAATCAACCAGAGAAAGACAAATATACACCCCTAAGCAATCCCATAGGATGTCCCACTTCCAGGTAGCTGGCCTGCAGCTTCTTCATGCCAGTAGCCTCCAATCATGGCAAGCCTGAAGCTGTCCTGTTTTTCACTACAAAGCTCTCGCACGTCTCTGCTTGCCTTTGAATCCATGCCAACATTCAGGTAATGTTGGTTGACTCTCTTGCTATGCAAGCACAGGATAAATGGCCATTGATTTTCTCATTTGGTTGGTCTTTGTATATATATTTTTGCCACATTTGAAGGGAGGAGGTGTCACACAAGGATTTGTGGGTCATGCGGGCCACCTTAGACATCTGAGTACCATAGTGCTTAAGCAGACATTGTAAGAATTCATCCTCCCACAGCTGTTTTTCTTTGCTTCTGTTGATTCTGGTCAGTAGTGTTTCTGAATGACACATTCCATCTTCGGAATTTTTTAAAAAAATATGCTAGTGATTTTATTTATCATCCCACTCAGGGTCTGTATGAGTGCTTTCCCGATGTACAATGAGATGAGAGCTTTGCTATTAGTTTGTTAAGTTTCAACTCCCACATCTACTTTTAATCTGAGCCCCTCTCAACATCAAGTACGGCATTTTCCCCAAATGTCTCCTACAAGCAAGTTTTCTTTTATTTTCATCGATTGTCTGACCAAAGAACTGTTCTGTAATTGAGGGATTTGGTCATTTGGACTCTTCTCATGTTTTTTCTTCCACATTGAATTTGGACTCTAACAGAAAATTTATCTGCAAAATGTAAATATATTTATAGGTTTAAATAAATACACAACAATAAGTTATGGAAATGGTAGCCTTCAAAATAGAAAGTTAAATATGAGCTTGAATCATTAATACATTTGGTTGTTTATGATTCTTATAGACATCAATCACATCATTCTCAAGTAAGACATTCATTATCCATCCTCATACCGATCAGTTACCTTTTACCCAGCAAAACACCAAATAGTGTCTCCTTGTACATAAGTCATCATTCGTTTTGCTTATAAGTGAGTTGACTAGAGTACAAATGCCCTTCTAAACAGGGAGGTGACTGTCTTTTAGCCAGGTAACTCTCCAGTCGAATTTGAATATAAAGTATAGAGAAAAAGAATGCGGGTGGTAAGATCGGCAAGATCTAGATCCACAAACAGAAATGCTTTCAAAAATATATAAAATAAAAGATTAAGAAAGGTATGGAATAAAACATTCCAGCAAATGTATCTCACCCTAGACTACCTTATATTTGAAAGTTATTTTGAATTTTATAAGATCTTGTCAAAATCAGAAAAAATTTGGACATAAATGTTTGGGTTCAGGGTTCTAACAAAATAATACCTGTTTTTCCATACTGAGTTCATAAAGGATTGAAAAACAAGCACATGAGTCAGAAGAGTGGGAAAACAAAAAGTCTAATTGGTAAAATTAGAGAGCAGGATGTTTGATTTCAAGGTTATTCCCTTTAAACCCACCTGGGAGATAAGCTGATAGCTCCTTTGAAGAGGAAGATACATTCCTGCTCTATGGTGGAGAGAAGGCAGGAGTGTGCATTTTAGATAGGCATCTGGATCATGAATTGAGAGAGAAAGGAGTGTTCAGAAAAGAATATGCTAGCCTGTTTATTTTCTTCTTCTATTTTCATGTATCATGTAAATGGTTCTTTTCGGTGGTGAGAAAAAAAGGGGGAGGAGAGACTGCATGGGACTTCGAGGAGATGCCCTCATGGAGACTCGATACCATGAACAGGTGTTCTCCCCAGTCATGGGCATCTTCATGCCGAGTTCACGCATGTGCTCTCTGAACTAGCATGTTTTGAGTCCTTACTCACAATAGCCACTTGGCACTCATTACAGAGATGAATAACACAGTCACTGCCCTCAAGGAACTTACATTCTGAAGAGGAATATAAGCAAGCTGACAGCATAGATTGTGATAAATGTCATTATTAAGGTTAATTTCTGTGGCAGAAAAAATAAATTGGATTTAAAGTACTTTTCTATGGAGGGTCATGTTCATATACTAGTTAGTGGGAAGCATCTGGTCCTACTCTGATAATTCTAGGAATTTTGGTGTAGTTTGATATTGAGATTTAATACAGAAGAGAGAAGAGATAAATTGAACTGAATTAAAAACCAGCCTTCTATTTCCAGTAAACAAATTCACATTTTCCTAAAAACAATGGAAGTACCTTAAATAACTTCAGCCATGTAAACAACATTATTAGATTCGTGTCCTTAGGAATGTCATACTGGCCTGAGTGTGTTAAAATAAATCAGATGAGAAAGGTCAAAAGGTAGTAATCTCATTTTGAAAGTTGCCCAAGCAATTCAAGTAAAAAATCATAAAGGACTAAACTATGGTAGTAGCAACAGGAATGAAAAATGTGGCTAGATGTAGGTAACATGAACTTTTTTTCTGCCAGGTATTTTTAAAATTATTTTTTATTGTCGCTTTTGTTTATTAGGCCACCATCCTTTGCTGGTTCACTGTGCTATGTTATTTGTGTAAATAAAATAACTTTCTTGGTATAGGGATGACTCCAAGTCCCCATATTGTTGAATCATTTAAATCAACCCCCTTGGCAACTATAGCTTGTCATATGTACGGGCATATATTCCAGGAGAAGCCAATTAGTGTCTTTATCATTGACATAAGAATATTGAGATAGAGGAGAAATGACAGGTAACGTGAACCCCAAAGAATGAAAAGAATAAGAAATCTTGTGTTGCTAAATATCAAAGAATATGGAATATTTTATAAACAGATATAATCTGCCATATAAACATAGAAGTCAATAGTAAAATGAGAATGATGATAATATATTCTCCATATAGTTGGACTTTGCAAAACTGACATCAATTGCAAAACAAAACAAATAATAGCAATATCAAAAGCCCCACACAACATGTAAGATTTCACTGCATTAAATCTTTAAATGCACACATTTCTGTGGCTCAAAAATACCTATTAGAACACTAAAAATAAAAGACATCATTAGAAATAATAAAAGGAAGATTAGAAGCGCATAAACTTCGTCTTGAAAACGTTTTCTAAAATCTTTTAAAGATTAACCAGAAAAGATAAAATCTGCCAAGAAAATGTGAACATGACCAGAAGACATGATCATTCACAAATAAGAAATGTTCCAACTAAAAAATAGGCAAAGTATCTGAACAGATTACTCCAAAAAACACATAAAAACGGTCAAAAAAGGGTATTTTAAAAGCTCAGCATCACTAATCATCAAGGAAATGCAAATCAAAACCATAATGAGATAGCATCTTCCCCCAGTTAGAATGGCTATTATCAATAAGACAAAAAAATAACGAACATTGGTGAGGAAACTCTTAAACACCATTGGTGGGAATGTAAATTAGTACAGCCATTATGTAAAACACTATAAAGATTTCTCAAAAAACTGAAAATAGCACTTTGGGAGGCCGAGGCGGGCAGATCACGAGGTCAGGAGATCCAGACCATCCTGGCTAAGACGGTGAAACCCCGTCTCTACTAAAATTACAAAAAATTAGCCGGGCGAGGTGGCGGCGCCTGTAGTCCCCGCTACTCGGGAGGCTGAGGCGGGAGAATGGCGGGAACCCGGGAGGCGGAGCTCGCAGTGAGCCAAGATGGCGCCGCTGCACTCCAGCCTGGGCGACAGAGCTAGTTCCTAGGCAAAGGAGCTTGGGTTTGGTGGGTGTTCCGTTTTTGTGGCATCATTTTTTCTTCATTTGATCCTGCTTGCTTCACGTTGCCTGACTATTGGGTAAGACTATTACAGATTTTTTAAAGTGGCATGCCCAGAGAACCCTGATGGATGAGGGTGTGCTGCAATGATCTTGGAAAAAACAAAACAAAAGTGAAAGTAGAACTACTACATGATTTAGCAATCCTGCTACTGTTTATCCAAAGAAAAGGAAATCAGTACACTGAGGAGCCATCTACAGCCCCCGTTTACTACATCGTTATTCACAATAACCATGATATGAAATCAACCTATGTGTATATCAACAGATGAAAGGATGAGGAAAATGTAGTACATATACACAATGGAATATAATTAGCCATAAAAGAATGAAATCCACATTGTGCTATTTCTTTCACAGCAACGTGGATGAGCCCAAAGGACGTTAAGTAAAATAAGTCAGGCATAGGAACACAAGTATTGCATGTTCTCGCTCATACATGGGAGCCAAAAAAAATTTTAGTCCATAGAAGTAGGGAGTACAATTGTGGTTCTTAGAAGCTGGAAAGCATAGCGGGGAGGGGAGGATGGGGAGAGGGTAGGTTAATGGATGCGAAGTTAAAGCTAGACGGAAAAAATGAGTTCTCGTGTTCCATAGCACTGTAGGGGTGTTAATAGTTAACATACTTTATTGTATGTTTTCAAATAGCTAGAAGAGAGGATTTTGAATGTCCCTAACACAATGAAATGATCAATGTTTGAGCTGATGGATGTACTAATTTCTCTTATTTGAAAATTAAACATTTTTAAATTTTATACATATATCAAAATAACACTATCTCATAAATATGTACAGGTGTTACATGTCAACTAAAATAAAAGAAGAAAGCAAAATATTTAATCTCATTAGAAAGCGAAAATGCTAAATAAATGTAAAATTAATGAGATATTTTGCATATGAAGAAAGTCAAAAGTGTATGTGGAAAAAATAACTAATAATCAGAATTAAAAGAATAGGCAAATAGTGGGAATCTTAATTGGCATAAATATTTTAGAGAATGAACTGTTAAGAATTCACCAACTGTTAGGAATTCATTCAACACATTTTGAAAACTCAAAATTTGGCATGTCTTTCAATTAATCCACTTTTCAAAGAAATTATGTGTAAAAAGTTAAAATGAGATTTTCTTTATAGAGAAGTATACTGTTGCAGTACATTAGTATCAAATTACAGTCAACAAAAAGGGAAAATTTTGTTTCTTCCATAAAATGAGATTCATTTAGTTAATTAAATATGATATAGTGGGATATTTTCTGTATAATATAAAGTAGAGATACTTTTGGAAAGACATATTTTGTGAAATATTTACTTCTTGATATTATTCACACTAATACATCCTGTTCAGGAAATGCCGGTAAGTGGACCCATAATACATAAATTTCATCAATAGTTTCACCCTTCTTAATAACAATGAAATGCCTGATAATTAAAGCAGCTAAAATATATCAGCAATAATATAGCATACACAAAGACATCACTGTTTCTTAATTTGCATTATTTGAGCTAAAATGTAGCCAAAGGAACTTGGGTTTGGTGGGTGCTCCATTTTTGTGGCATCATTTTTTCTTCATTTGATCCTGCTTGTTTCATGTTGCCTGACTATTTGGTAAGACTATTTCAGATTTTTTAAAAGTGGCATGCCCAGAGAACCCTGATGGATGAGGGTGTGCTGCAATGATACCTGGGGAAGAAATGAGGAACACAGCTCTGATGCAGCAGCTGCACAGTCAGCGCTCAGGAAAGTAAATACTTGTGTGGATATGGCAGCAGCTAGAACTGCCTTGTGACACAAATGCAATTGTAATAATTTCACTTTTGAAGCCCACATTCACTGCTTCTTAATGTAGAAATGTGCCATTCTATGTATCTCTCTGACACAGAATTGCAACTGATGCCCCAGAATTAAGAGATTTGTGAATTATGAGAATTTCATTTTGGATTTTGGGAACACGTGTTCCACCAAACCGGTGTGAGCTTAGAGTACTTTCTCTTCTAATCCTTTGGGTGATGTTTACCCAGCTTAGACAGTTTCCTCCCACACGTGTGCTGATCAGTCATCAACTGAAAACCTGACACAGACACTGCAGAATTAC
Source organism: Rhinopithecus bieti (assembly GCF_001698545.2). Lineage (NCBI taxonomy): Eukaryota > Metazoa > Chordata > Mammalia > Primates > Cercopithecidae > Rhinopithecus > Rhinopithecus bieti. The sequence goes on from NW_016816262.1 coordinate 250,374, forward strand.
AAATATTCCAAAATAACTTTCAAATGTAAAGTCATCTGGAGTGGTGCACATTTGCTGGCACGTTTTTATGCCAATGACAGAAGTCAATTAGGAGTTACTGGAAAATCATAACTGCAGAAAAGACTGTACACTCATCAGGTGAAGTCTGAGAGTTACCTAAGTCCTCATGTTACCCGGTTTTGCAACAGGAAAATTTGACACACTAGAAGGTGAAGTGACGAGGTAATATTAACAACCAACAGCAAATTCACCTACTTTGTTTAGGTCATGTTGTAGAGAGGCTCTTAGTTACAAGTTCTGCTGATTTCCTTGTACATCGTATAAAACAAATTTGCCCTATCATGTAATATGTAAATTGCATTCTTAACGTAGAATTACAAAAACATATGTTGCAATATTGTTTATCTCAAATTGCTCTAGTTTGTGAAAAATGTGCAGAAATGACCCCTTAACACCCTCAGGAATAAATATTATCTGAACCTTTACATTAAATCTTCTAGAAAAAAAGAACAGATGATAAACTAGATAATAAAGACAATAAAGAAAAGAATAACTGAAAGCAGTATTGCAATATATTATGTATATATTCACATATAGGAATGATGAAGAAAATTATACACAATTATTTTAAGTTATAAACTTGACTATTTTATTGTGCATTTGTACAGGCACACATCTAGCAAAATATATGATGCGGTAGTCAACAAAAGGTCAAGAGTCCATGTATTAGTCAAGAGTCCATGTATTAGTTATTGCTGTGTGGCAACTTCAGAACCTTAGTGGTTTATGACAATACTTTTGTGTTTTACTCACAGGTCTCCATTGTCTGGAGTTTGTCTGATCATGTGTGAGCTCAGCTTTGCCTGCCTACCAATTGGGGTTTGAGCCAGGTCTGCTTCCTCTGTGTCTCCATGGTACTTGACACAGTGACTCTCCAGGGATTGTTCTTCTCATAGCAGATAGTAGAAGTGGAAGAGGGAAAGCAAAATAACATAAACATATTTAAATCTACCATTTGGTTCATGTTATGTCTCTTAATAATACATTAGTCAGAGAAAACTGCATATACAATCTCTGCTTTCCTGGTATATGCCAAAATTAAACGATGAGAAAACAAAGAATTAGGAACAACCGTGTCATCTACCACAGGAGTATATCTGGAGTGGTAGGAGTTCTGGTGATTTTATTCTTGCATCTTGTTTTTAAGGGAATTTTGATTAGTAAGTTTCACAAGATTGAAAAATATTAAGGAGTTGAGCTACATACCAATCCATATCATTCTGTTCCACAAATTCAGGCATTTTTAGAGTATGGTGTTGATTGTATTTAGTACTCCTTAGCATCTTGCCTTTTAGTTCAAATACCAAGGTTGTTAGAGACTGAGAAGAGACTTAAATCACCCCCAAAAAATGCTTTAAATTACTCCATTATAAATTCTTAAGTGTCAGTTCAGCCTTTATTTGAGGGGTTAAGAGACTACACCTAATTTTTTTCTTACATATCTCCTAACGTGACGTGATAAGCCATCACATTCACTTCTGCATATTAGCGGCATTATGCAGCATTAGCAATCCTTGTGAATAGAGTCAAATGAACCTGAATTCCAACCCCAGCTCCATGGTTTATTACATTGCTCAGATGCCTTAACAGCTCTATACTATGAAGTGCACAGAATGAGAATGCTAATGCTTACTCCAAACTGCTTTTGTGAAGACTTTATGAGATCTCTTATGCAAAGTAGCTGACACAAAACACACTTAATTGATAATTTTAATATTAAACCCAAATTCTCCTTGACACTTAGGAAAATCATAAAAGCTGAAATTCAAAATTATCTTGCTCATATAATTTTATATTTATACATTTTGCTGCTGAATATTATAATATTACCCATTCAATGCTAAAACTAAAAAAGGAGCACTTCTTCCATGGTGAAAATTTGTATGTTTACATAGATTATGTTGAATATTATATATCCATGTTTAGAAAAATACAAGACAATCAACATCTGATTAATGGACATCTATGCCAAATCTTCAAAATATATATTTTAAAATACTACACTCAAATGAATCAAAATCAAAACTGAGAAAGAAAAATTTTGAGTCAGTTATATCTTTTAATGAAAATTAGTCACCTTTT
>NW_016816262.1:252751-294385 GCF_001698545.2 Rhinopithecus bieti
GAATACTACACTCAAATGAATCAAAATCAAAACTGAGAAAGAAAAATTTTGAGTCAGTTATATCTTTTAATGAAAATTAGTCACCTTTTTTACACAAAAGGGAAAAAATTGATGTCTTATTAAAACAAACTATTGGGGTAAAATGTTCCATTAGTATAACTAGAACACAAAATCAAGATGAAACAAACCCCTGAAATTATATATCCAACGAATAATCGATAATTTCCTGAGCATTCAACCAGGTAGTTCATTAACATAAATAAGAACATGTAACCTGTGCGTGATTAACTTCTTCAATTTAAAAATATGTTTAGTACAAATCATATGTTTGCATTGCATGGATAAACAGCATATGATTGTCCTTTTTGGTGAGTGCATTTTTGGTTGTACATAGGATAGTTGCATCATGTTAGGAGAAACTGTTAGTTATCTTTATTTGCATTTAGTGGAAAACTCAGATGAGTGGACCGACACAATGAAAATTTCAGTCTTCAAATGAATTATTTGTCTGCACTGGCATTTCTTTCAGTTGATGAAATTCCAAGAATTTTTAATGAATTAAAGCTACATTTGCCTGAAGAAATCAGTGAAGCTACTGGCTAATTAGAAAATAATTATGTGCAATGTAGGTTAAGAAGACACTTATGCAATGATGTTGCTGTTTGAGCACCAGTGTTGTTTCCACCAAATCTGTGGCCTGTAGATAGGAGCATGCAGAAGGATTTCTTTTCACCCAAAACAACGCAGAAGCATGGCAAATAATATGGCAAAATTTAATAGGGAATGTTCATGTCAGTGTATCATGGGATTCCATAAAGAGTAGCATCACATAGAAAATGCATGTGAACATATTCTCCATGGAGAGCTATGACTCAAAAGAAAAATAGCAGCTATTCATCATGATGTAAGACTTCAAAAATCATTAATGATCGTGAAAGTCGGCCAGCTGTTATGGACAACCTTCATGCAATTACTTATAATCTATTACTATAATATACTTTTTCACATGTTGAATTTTCTTTTAGCCTTTATTTAGTTTTATCTTTTCTAATTTTCCTTTACTTAGTTTTTTTGTCCCACTATTTTAAATTGGCTACATTATACTTTGTAATTCACTATGCTTTGCATTTCATCTTTGTCGTATTTCTATACTGGATGCACAAATTGTGTAAAGACTTTTAGAGAGTTCTAATTTGTTTTATGCATTTTTTTTGCACAATGTGGACTTTGTGTGTGAGCATTGTATATGTATGTATTAAAGCATTGAAAATTAATAAATAAAGAAATGTCTTTGTACATCCACATTTGTGACAGATACATTTCTTGAGATCTCAGCTCTTTGGATGGTTGCATATGCAGTGGTGACCCACTGCAGTTTTTGATCAATCTTGTCAAAAAAAAAGGTTGTCCATCATGGTACTTCAGAAATGACAAACTTATAAAGCTAGGTGCAATTATCAACCATAATGATATACACTTATACATTTTTCTTTTTGACCTATTTCTTTATGAATACAGTTCATCTGCTTATAACTGTTATACCAGTGTGACTCATTAATATACACAGGTGTGTATGCTTGCAGAGATATGTATGGCATTATTGCCTGTTTTATTGTGTAGAGTGGACTATGAAGTGTACTGCCATGTCTTTGTATGTTTCTTAAATAAATCTCCTTTAAAAATGTAAACGCATATTTTTGAATAATTTTAAAATAATTTTTTCCAGAATTATGTTTTGGGATTTTCATCTCTCAGGATTTCAACATTTGGGACTCTGGCATTTGGAATTTTGTCTTCAGGATCATAACTGGCTTTCTTTTTAATGTTTCAGTGCTGGTAGAGCGGTATGTCTTCTACTACATTCTATCTTTCCTAATTGCCTGGCGATGATTAGTCTTCAAAATTTATGAAGCTTTCAACTATTTTAATTATGTAATTCTCATTGAAATTTATTTAAATTTAGGAAAAATGCTTAAAATGCTTCATAATTGAAACAAAAATATTATCTATTTATGCATTTTTTTCACCCTGTGCACATTTTCACATGATTGCGTATGTTGCCCATTTGTTTTGCTTTCTTTTTATTTACACTGCAGTTATTATTGTGAATGGGATTTTTATTATTGACCTATGTTTATTATATATGAGAAGGTTATTGATTTAGGACATTATACTTGTAAAAATGCTAATTACTGAATGTTTTCATGTTTATATTTTGTTGATTTGTCATCATTTTAAAATACAGCCATGCCTCATTGTGTTCTGCTTCATTTTATTGCACTTTGTCGAGAAGTGCATTTTTTACTAATTGAAGGTTTATGGCAACTCTGGATCCAGCATGTCTATTGGCAGCATTTTTCCAACAGCAGGTGCTCTCTCCATGTCTCAGTATCACATTTTGCTAATTATCAAAAGATTTTAATAATTTTACTATTATTTTATCTTTTATGCTGATCTGTGATCAATGATCACTGACGTTACTATTGTAATTATTTTGGGACCTCATGAACCATGCCCACATAAGATGGCAAACTTCAGTGATAACTGTTGTGTGTTCTGACTACTCCACAGACCAACCATTCTCCGTCTCCCTCACCTCAAGCCTCCCTATCCCTTAAGACACAGCAATATTCTAGTTAAGCCAATAAGTAACTCTACAATGGCCTCTATGTATTCGAATGAAAGGAAGCATGACTCTCACTTTAAATCAAATGCTAGAAATGATTCGGGAGGAAGGCATTTTGAAAGTCAAGATAGGCTATGAGCTAGACCTCTTGCACCAAACAGCTAACCAAGTTGTGAATGCAAAGGAAAACTTCATGAAGAAAAATGAAAAGTGCTACTCCAGTTAACGCACAAGGGAAAAACGCCTTATTGCTGATATTGAAAATTTTAATGGTCTGGTTAGAAAAATCAAACCAGACATAACATTCCTTCAAACCAATGCCTAATCCAGAGCAAGGCTCCTTTGAAGTCTATGAAGACTAAGAAAAGTCAGTAAGCTGAAGAAGAAAAGTTTGCAGCTAGTAGAGGTTGGTTCAGGAGGTTTAAGGAAAGGATGGCCAAGTGCAAGGTGAAGCTACAAGTGCTGATATAGAAGCAGCAGCAAGTTATCCAGAAAAATCTAGCTAAGAGCATTGATGAGGGTGGCTCCATAAAACAACAGGTTTTCAATGTGGACAAAACAGCTTTCTCTTGGAAAAGATGCCACTAGGACTTTCATAGATAGAACAGAGAAGTGAATGGCTGGTTTCAAAGCTTCAAAGGCCAGACTGACTCTTCTTAGGGCCTAAAGAAGCTGGTGATTTTAAATGGAAGCCAGTACTCATTTACCATTTTAAAAATCAGAAGGCCTTTAAGAATTTTGCAAATCTTCTCTGCTTGTGCTCTATAAATGGAACAACAAAGGCTAGATGATACCACACCTGTTTATAGCATGGTTTTCTGAATATTTTTAAGGCCATTGTTAAGACCTACTATTTAGAAAAAAAAAAGATTATTTTGAATATATTACTACTCATTGACAATGCATCATGTCACCCAAGAGCTTTAATGGAAATATACAAGAAGATGACTGTTGCTTTAATGCCTGCAAAAACAACAACCATCCTGTAGCCCATGGATCAATGAGAAATTTCATCTTCCAAGTCTTATTATTTATGAAATACATTTTGTAAGGCTATAGCTGCAATTAATAGTGATCCCTCTGATGGGTCTTGGCAAAGTAAATTGAAAACCTTCTATAAAACACAGACAAGTGGCCAAGAAATATATGAAAACAATGCTCAACATCACTGATCATCAGAGAAATGCAAATCAAAGCCACCGTGAGATACCATCTCATACTAGTTAGAATGGCTTTTATTAAAAAGTCAACACATAGCAGATGTTGCCAAGGCTGCAGAGAAAATGGAATGCTTATACACTGTTGATGGGATTGTAAATTAGTTCAGTCACTGTGGAAAGCAGTTTGGAGGTTTCTCAAAGAGCTTAAAAAAAAACTACCATTCTGCCCAGTAATCCCATTGCTGAGTATATACCCAAGGAAAAACAAATCATCATACCAAAAAGACACATGAATACATATATTCACTGCAGTACTATTCACAATAGCAAAGACATGAATTCAACCTAGGATTGGTCATATACACTATGGAACACTATTCAGTCATAAAAAAGAATGAAATCATGTTCTTTGCGGCAACATGGATGCAGTGAAAGACACATATCCTAAGGAAATTAATGCGTAAAGAGAAAACCAAATACTGTGTCTTCTCACTTATAAATGGGAGCTAAATATTGGGTACACATGGACATAAAGATGGTGACAATAGACACTAGGAACTTCTTGAGTTGCAGGAGAGGAAGAGCGCCAGGGGTTGAAAAGCTACCGATTGAGTACTATGCCCATTACCTGGGTGATGAGGTCAATTTTACCCTACACCTTGCATCACACAATACACCCATGTAACAAACCTGCACATCTACCCATCAAATCTAAATGAAATGCTGGAATTTTTTTAAGAAATGAAAATCTACACCCTGAATCTAAACTAAAGTAGAACTTCTTTTAAAAAGGAAAAATATATCCTTAAAGGAAAAAAAGGAGTTTACCATTCTCGATGCCATATCAGCATGAACAGGAGTTTGCAAGAAGTTGATTCCAACCCTCATGTATGACTTTGAGAGGTCTAATATTTCAGTGGAGGAAGTAACTTCAGATGTGGTGGAAGTAGCAAGAAAACTGGAATTGAAAGTTGAGACTAAAGATGTGATGGAACTACTGAGTCTTATGATAAAGATTCGACAGGTGAAATGTCGCTTCTTATGGATAAGCAAAGAAAGTGATTTCTTGAGAATAAGTCTACACCTGGTGAAGACACTGTAAACATTGCTGAAATTATAACCAAAAAATGATTATTACATAAACTTAGTTGATAAAGCAGTAGCAGGGTTTCAGAGGATTGACTACAATTTTGAAAGAAGACTTTTGTGGGTAAAGTGCTATCAAACAGCATCACATGCTACAGAGGAAACTTTCATGAAAGGAAGAGCCAAACAATGCAAAAAACTTCACAGTTACCTTATGGTAAGATGTTGCCACAGCCACCCGAACTTTCAGCAACAACCACCCTGACTGGTCAGCAACCACCAACATTGAGGCAAGACCCTCCGCTAGCAAAAGGATTACGACTCTCTGGAGGCTCAGATGATTGTCAGCATTATTTAGCAATAAACAATTTTTAATTAAGGCATGCAAATTGCTTTTAGACATAATGTTATTGCACACTTCAGAGACTGAAGTATAGTGTAGACAATACTTTTGTATGAACTGAAAAACCAAAAAAATACATGTGACTCACACAGTAAAGTTTTTTGTTTTGTGTTTTTTTGTTTTGAGACAGAGTCTTGCTCTGTTGCCCAGGCTGGAGCACAGTGGCATGATCTCAGCTCACTACAACCTCTGCCTCCTGGGTTCAAGCAATTCTCCTGCCTCAACCTACCAAGTAGCTGGGACTATAAGGGTGCACCAGCATGCCTGGCCAATTTTTGTATTTTTAGTAGAGACATTGTTTCATCATGTTAGCCAGGCTGGTCTTGAACTCCTGACCTCAGATGATCTGCCCGCCTCAGCCTCCCAAAGTGCTGAGATTACAGGTGTGAGCCACAGCCCCAGGGCACTGTAAAGTATTTTTAATTAAGGTACGCACATTGGTTTTCAAGCCCAATTCTATTGCAGATGATAGACTACATGGTAGTGTAAACATGACTTTTATATGCACCGAGGAACCAAAAAGTTCTTGTGACTCTCTTTATTACAATATTCGCTTCAATGTGTTCAAACCCACAACATCTCCAAGGTACTCCTGTATGTATCATATTTGTTTTTTGTCATTCATGTGTCTTCTTGAATTGGTGAGAAATTTCATAACACCTTTAAAGGTTTTACAAAGACCAGGAAATCTCCGTCTTCCTCCTGCTCCTGTATCCGCATGCTTCTCACGCCTCAACGTTAAGCCTCCTGCACTTTGGCCTGCACTCCCAGCTTACTAAGAAAGTATTCCTCGATTCACATGTTAGTGGATTACTTTGTCAGAAAGACCTTTTTGGCATCAGTAAAAATTTTTATATATTTCTTATTTTGACTAGGTAACATTATAAAATATATTTAGTTAATTTTGTAGTTCCAAACCATTTCTATCATTCTTATCTTAAAAGAATAATTCCTATTTGTTTGGGTGTATTATTCATGTGATGTTTTACTTGATTCTATGTGTTAATATTTTATTTACAACTTTGTATCAATATTTATAAGTAAAATATTCTCTATGTGCTCTCCTTGCCAGCACAGCACTGCTTTATAAATATATTGAGAAGCTATCTTTTTCCTGTGTGCTATTGAACTATGCAAACACCATGGGAGTTATCGATTTCACTTAATTTGCAAGAATTTACTCATAAAACCATCTGAGTATGGAGAATTTTAGGGGAGAAGCTGTTAGAAAGAGTTTTTTTATTTTTAACAGATCTCGATCTACTTATATTTTCTATATATCTTTGATTCGTTTTCCTTAAAATTCATGTCTTTTCATGCACTTATTAGGAAGCTAATATGTTGCTATCTATTCTTTATTAAAAAGTATTTATTTTGCTTTTTAAAATCAATAATTCATTGAACACAAGTCAAGTGCCAGTCACTCTGCTGAATGCTGAACACTGAGTGCTGACTAAGGAAAATAAGGTTTGTGCCTTCGTGGCATGTACATCGTAGACCATCAAGAAAAACGGGAAAAGCAAATGCAGAGCAAAGGAAAGCCAGGAGCAGTGACAGAGAATCATTGCAGAATGCTCTATTGGGAAGGACGCCCAGGGACACTTCTCCAATCAGGTGATATTTTACCCAACCACTAAGAATAAGTGAACACAAACATCAAAGGGAAAGGAATAATATATGCATTTTCAACGAAAAAGGTTGAGATGTTTATTAATCGAAGAAAATTCTCATCAATCCATAAAGAGTCTTGAGTGACAGGGACAATGTGAACAGCTCATCAATGAAGGGCCTCTGTTGTTTGACTACCTCTTACACTTTAGCACACCAGCTTTCCCTAACCTCCAATTCCCACAGTCACACCTTTTAAACAAGACATTATTCATTCCTACTCCAGTTCCAGAGTTAAAAGTATGTATTCAATCATTTAGCTCCGTCTTACTGTCCTTCAGCCTTCCTCTGAACACCCCAAGTATGATGAGTTTTTCTTTTTTTTGAGACGGAGTCTCGCTCTGTTGCCCAGGCTGGAGTGCAGTGGTGCGATCTCGGCTCACTGCAAGCTCCGCCTCCCGGGTTCACGCCATTCTCCTGCCTCAGCCTCCCGAGTAGCTGGGACTACAGGCGCCGCCACCACGCCCGGCTAATTTTTTGTATTTTAGTAGAGACGGGGTTTCACCATGTTAGCCAGGATGGTCTCGATCTCCTGACCTCGTGATCTGCCCATTTCGGCCTCCCAAAGTGCTGGGATTACAGGCGTGAGCCACCACGCCCGGCCCCCAAGTATGATAAGTTTTAAACCATACTGGTTATAGCAGACCAAGTATTGCACTACCTTTCTCACTTTTATTCAACTTAATGTTTCTCATGAGGAGACAGGATGAAGTCTTAGGAAGCATCCTTAGGGTGGCAATATACTGTTAGATGCACAGTGATACATGTTTCCACTGATGATCTTACAGCTTAACATCATCATGCCAGCGCCCCCGCTGCTATTCTACTTCATTACCTGGCCAGGCAAATAGTTCAAAATGACATCGAAAACTGAAACACGACTTGTTTTAGAACACCTAATTTTCTTATAAATCCCTACAATATCAATCAAATTCAATGCCTTTAGTAGTAAGAATTGCCAAAGAAGATTGCTTTCCATTGAGGCTTTTTCTTAAAATACAAATGTCTAGATGCCATGTTTTTTTCCCTTCTTACAATTAATTTATATACATTGGGGATCTTTAAGGTAGGGATTCTGTAGGTTTTTACATTATTTGAAATCCTTCAAACTCTTTTTGTACTGAATTTGTCCCTACGGGTTTGTTCAATTTTCCGCTTTTTCTTCAGTGCTATTACATTTGACACATGTTGAAAGAGCTGTGTGTGTGTGTGTGTGTGTGTGTGTGTGTGTGTGTGTGTGTATTGAATGTAGTATCAGTGAGAAAAGAAGGGCCTTAAGACCACTTTTAGAAACATGAACTCTTTTCTATAGAAAATAGATTCACGACCAACTTAGGACACACTAAACCGTTATCCTTTACATTGTTCTTGGAGCTCAAGACAAATTATACGTAGTGTGACTGTAAATGTTATTCCACCTGATAAGCAATAATTTGTTAATAAACCCAACAGGATTTTTATCATCACAGGTGACTACACTAATGAGTCAGGTAGATAGTCCTTAAATAGGAACACATTTTCCCACTTCTAATGAAATAGAAAGAGCAAGTGAAAACCAATGTAGCAATCACTGGGAAAAAGCACTGCCTTTATAAGCCTTTGATGTCAATTATGAAATACAAAAAAGGAGCAGGTGCAAAGAGTTATTTTGCCCAGTTATTGATGCATATCCAGTGCTATTCACACTTCCATTTACTCGATGGAGTTGTTGATTATTGCTTTCTTGCTTGGATGGAAGGAACATGACAATCTCAGAACAGTGCCCTGGGAGCAGAGACTGAGACTAACAGCAGGTGGAGGAGGCCAACTCCTGTCACATTGGATGTCATCAAGTGCCAAAAATTTTAACAAAGAATTATTTCTGACTAATTTATTTTCTAGAGAGACTCTTTTATTAATTATCTTTTGTCTGTCTTGCAATGAAGTGCAAGTGTTTGAAGATGGCCTTGAGAAGTGTTTGCAGTTAATTAAAGTATACTTTCCTCCAGAGTGGTTTTTTCTACCTGCTTGGGGCCAGATGTCATTATAAAAGAGCCACATGCGAGGAGCTGTGTTCCAGATTCAAAATCATCAGTGTCTGTCTTCCCCATTTACATAAGTAATAAGAAGAGCTTTTTTCTTTAATAAAGCACAGTTAAAGATTCATTGTTACATTTATAGTTTGAGAAATTTTAAAATATTTTTGTCTGAGGTAGGAAAGTGTTTATGAAGTAGACAGGTACTTTTAAAAGTAGAACTGTATTTATAAAAAAAGTGTGTGTTTGTTTGTAATAAAAGCTATCTTCTTTGAAAACTTAATTTTATTTTTGTTGAGGTTAATTCTCTCTATTAACTTCTTTGTCCCTAAAAAGGGTACGCTTATCATATTTGTACCTTATATTTCGTTCTATGGGAAAAGTCTATTAAGTGAAGCCAAGTATATCTGCACAACAATTGTAGTTATGTGATATATAACTCTCCTACATATGGTTATTGTCTATCAAAATAAATTTGAATTCAGGCAATTAAATATTTTTTAGTCTTTATTACTCACTGAAAAGTACATTCACCTTTTGCCATTATTTCTCACCTTTTCTCTTTATACTTTTCACTGTGTTCTTTGACATAGGGACGCTGAACGTGATAGAGATAGGAAGAAGATTTCCAAAGCTGTCATTCAGAGAGATGATGAATATACTCTTGAGTGACCGAATGCGGCTCACTTTGGTTCGGGGCTACTTTACAATCTACCTGTATCATAAATGGAGGGCTTTATGATGGCATATAAAAGATTGCCTTAACAAGGTTCACTTGGAATAATTTACTCAAGAGATGGCAGGAGCTCAAAGCAGCCCTTGGCTTCTGGAAAGGAGACAGTCGAGAAGGGATGTTGAGACGGTCTGATAGACAGACTGACTGAGCAAGTGGTTTATGATAATTATTTTCTCAGTGTTGGGTGACAGAGTGGATAAAAATGACACTTAGGAAATGTTAGACAAGTGGGAAATGTCCGTTGCAGGGATGGTGTGGAGAAGATGAGACAATTTTAAAACCGTGGACTCATTTTGGAACATACTTTTTCTATATCATAAGACAACCAAAGATGTCCAGCAGGAATTTACATTGCATATAACTTTGCTATTTTTTTTTTTCTCAGCTATTTTTCAGATTTTCTCCTTCTCCCTGCTCCTCTGAAAATGTCATCAGGAACCCCTGCTGATGGTCCTAGGAGAAAAGCCGTGTGTAATCCAAGTCCCTGCTCTTCTCAAGGGGCGGCATCACGGCTCTCCTGCGAGGGCTGGTGCTTCTGCAGTCTGTGCTCTGAAATGCCCTGTCTGGATGTTGGGGGTCATGTGTAGGCACCAGGATTGGCATTGAGAACAGCCACTTGGCCACCCTGTCCCCCATGGCAGCCTAGTCAGCATCCTCCAACAAGTACCTGACCTTCTAGTCTACAGAATCTGTGACTATGGGGACCTCTTGTCATGTGTGTAGTGACAAGTGCTATCTCTATTCAGGGACCGCAGTGTCCTCCCTTTCGTCCTCCCGCACAACTTCTTCCACCTTCTTGTACCAAGCTGGATATGTTAATTAGCAGTTGATGGAGTTTGAGAGTCCCTTTTCTTCTCCAGAACAAAGCCTATGTTTCAAACTTTACTACCATTATTTACTAAGATTCAAGAAAATTATTTGTGAAATTTTAAGCTAATCACTGAATTTTACCTGGGTTCCAGGGGATGATAACTCATTGTCCGAGAAAAAGATTCTTGGAGGTAAGTGCTGCTGAAGAACACATTTAAATGAGAAAATAAAAGTATATATATGAAATATATCTAATTACCACCCTTATTTTATACCAAGAAATATAGAATACATTGTCTGCCTTAAGGGCTTTAAACTGCATTTGGGTTGATAAGACTTAAAAAAAAAACAAAAACAAAAAACCTGGATGGATGAGAGTACAAGCCACTTCTTGCAGATGATACGATACAGCTGCAGACCATGAAGCTGTGCTACAGAAATTCAGGCAGGAGGCTGCACTTCGTATTTCTGCTGTAACCAATTAGCACAACTGTAGTGGCTAAAACGAAATGAATTTGTTATCTTACAATTCTGGAGGTCAGAAATGTGAAATCGGTTTTATTGGACTGATGTCAGGGTGTTGGCAGGGCTGATGACCTCGGAAGCTCTAGGGAAACATTCATTCCCTTGCCTTTTTCTAGCATCTAGAGGTTGCCCACATTCTTTGGCTCATGCTCTTGTCCTACACCTTCAAAACCAGAATCATAGTATAACTCTCTGTTCTCACCTCCGTTTCCATCCTAACATCTTCTCTTTCCAACTCTGCTTCTTCTGCCTTCTTTGTATAAAGACATTTATGATAACAACAGACCCACACAAATAATCCGGGATAATCTCACTACCTCAAAATTATTCATTTAATCATGTCTGTAAAGTCCCGTTTATCCTGTAAATAACATATTCGTAGGCTCCAGGACACAGCCAGCTTTAGGTGGAGGGAGCATTATTCACCAAAGTCCAGATTCATGTACATTTTTAATATTTGAAAAAACACTTATCTTTCTTGCCAACTAGTAATTTTTACTTTTACTATAAGATATTGATCAGATAAAGATATTAAAGACTGATGTGCTCATAACACAGTTAAATAAAATTTTAATGTTTGACATTAAAATTTGCCCAAGATAACTTTCAGGAAAATAGAATCATCCTATTTATATTTTTGGCTCATTTATCTATTCTATTTGAAATTTGATTTGTGATCAGTAGGTGCTCTATGCATTTTGAATTCTAATCCATAGTTTGTCATGTTGGTTGCAAATAACTTTCCCCACTCTGGTCTGACTTTTATTTTATTTATAGTATCTTTGTACAGCATATTTTGAAAACTGCAATATGGTAGACGTTTTATGATTGTCACCCCCTCCTTAAATTTTAATAACTTATTTCAATATCTGAAACTTCACTTTTGGCTGGCACAGTGCTAGGAATTTCAAGCACATTATCCCTGTTTATCACTGTAGAAACTACGTGGAGCATGTCCTATCTTCAGATGAGTCTCTGAATCACACAGTGGTTAGATAATTTGCACAAGATCACAGAGGTTGAAAGTAAAGCAGTTATGAATTAATGCAGAATTAAGAAAATTAGTGGCTTACTAAGACGACTTCAGTTTATTAACTTTCTCGTAATGAGAAGTCCATTGGAAGTCAGCTACAGCTGTGTGAATCCACAGAGGCCCAAGAACACAATGTGCCTTGTCTTTCCACTCTCAGCCTTGGGGTGGGGCTCAAACCTTCATGACTTAAGCAGGGCAGCTGCCCCTCCACCATCCTGTGCATGGGAACAAGACCTTTCATTTATTGACTCTCCCTGAGTCAATAAATTTCCCCAAAATCTTAAGCATTAGTAAATTATTTCCTTATGCCTTTCATTGTTACCCTTATTGGGAAGGAAGGTTTGTTTTTATTGTTGCTGCTACTGCTGTTGGTTGTTGTATTTTTAAAGTGGTACCACACTGTTCCCAGTAACAGAAAAGTTTACTAATACAAAGGAGGATATGGAACATGCAACTGCCTGAAAATCAATCCCAGATTTTCACAAATACAGAGATTTGTTCCCTTATACTGTAAAGCTGAAGAGTTGATGAATCCCCTTTAATTTAAAACTTAGAAAATATTCATTGTCAAATTGATCTGAGTTGTAAATTTACACTTTCTCACACCTATGTAGTTTTGCACTTATTTCCAAATTTCTTTCAGTTAAGTTGCTTTTCCCAGTCATTTAATAAAATTGCTTCCAACCGCACTACCTCTGCATGTAATTAATATAAAAATGAAGTTTGAAAAGTTAAATAAATTGAAATAAATTCAATACATTAAAGTCACTTTAACTCACCTTCATAGCCACAAAGCTTGTCTAGAGCTGTAAACATTTAAAAATTGCCTCTCACCACTCTATCATCTGTTCAGGAACTTACAGGTCAGGGTATCCTTTTGTTCTTTATCAGATTCCTTAGGGGTTCATTACTGTCCCATCTTTTCCCCTAGGTAATCTCCTATGAATACATTCCCACAATTACATTCTATGAATATGCTAATAGAATACCAATTTATCTGAAGCCTCTTCCTCTAACATTTATGACTCGTACTTCCACCACCTCACTGATACGAACATTCAGGTGTTTTATACGCTTACCTGATTTGTGAGGTCCAACTCTGAAATCCTGATGATACACCCCAAATGATGCTTCTGGTTTTCATGCGCTTTTTTTTTTCAAGTAAATATCCAGGTATGTTTACTGACACCTCCCTCTCCCTCAACCGTCACATTTAATTCATCACCACCTTCATTTAATCCAGTCTACTGGGCAATAACTTGAGGCTCAATGGCAAGACTGGTAAGGTTCCATACACTTGTGCTTCTTTCAAAAGCTTTGTAAACTTTGCATTTCAGATACTGAGTTGTAGAGGCTTTAGCATATAGATACACACGTGCCCACAGATCTGCATGTGCACATGAGCACACTCAAGCAGGGACCTTAAGAATTCTTCAAACTTTCCATGAGAACCACTGCCTTTGTGCTAAGGCCCACCTCATCTTTGCCAAATATGCTACAAAGTGGCTCTCACCCGAGCAGTGGCTCTGTGCAAAGTCAGTGCAGTCAGGAACCTCACACTCCTCAGGTCAGTGATTCCCAACCCAAAGCATGGAGAGAAGTTAGTGCACTTCTCTGAGGTTCATCCCTTGTTACCAAAACATCAGGGGTTTGGTCTGGGCCCTTCTGCTTCCCACACAGAAAACCAATAACTGAGACAACCATTATTGCCAAGGAAGAAGGCTTTAATCAAGTGCTGTAGCCAAGTAGATGGGAGATTATCATGAAATCCATCTCCCTGATGGACTAAAATTAGGGATTTATATAGCAGAAAGAAAACTACATGCAGGAAAACAGAAATTAGGAAGAGGTAAGGAGAAGGAGTTGGTCAACAGGAAGCAGATGATCACGTTGGCAGTCCTGATGGGTGAGGGTTCTGAATTCTTATTGTCCAAAGGCAGTGAGCTGGTGAGTTTCAGCTGCTTGATATTATCTGGGAGGACTTCTGGCTGGTAACTCATCTGAGAAAATAACTCAGATAAGACAAACATAACTTTTAAAACTAGAAGGGTTAATCCTATGCTTATCCAAAAGACACTATAAACATCAGTTTTATGGGACAATTGGGTCAACTTTGCCCTCACCAAGTCCTATCATGCTTGTGGCCTCAGCAGCCATATGATGTTTTATAGAGATGAGTCTGATCTGTTGTGTGGCTTTTCTAGTTCTACTTGGGGGTGCCGGTGGATCCCAGGCTACTCCTTCTTCTCTTGGAGAGGAAGAACAGCCTCGTTATAAAAATATTAACTTATACTTTCTTCTGTTAATCTATTTTTAGTGTTTATGCTACACCTCAATATTATTTTAATAGAAGATATAAATTAAGATTTTATATCATAAAGGGTAAATTTTCTAAAATAAATACTAAAGTTTTATCTTTTACAAAAAAAGTTACTATAAATACATTTAAAACTAGTGTATTGAAAAATATAATGAATGACTACTAATGCCAAAATGTTTTCAATACATCAGTTTTTTCTCAGGAGATATCGGAATCCTTTTTATTTTTTATCAGTAAATTATATGTCATACCAAGAATATTGATATGTAACGTCATGCAGCATATCTCAGTGGTTCAAGGAAAGGCTTTAAATGAGATAGAATTTATTTTGTCTTTTAAAGTGTCAATTAGTAGATATATACATAAATCAGTGAAAATAGATTTTCAAAGTCTAACATGACTTATACGTTTATGAAGTAATATAAATCTGAACTGGTACTTAAGTTTAAATTTCTCATATAATGCTAAACAGAATATGCATTCTTTTCTAACTTCTCAAGGATTAGGAGAATTTTGCTTAAATTACCTTTCTCTCACACAAGATCAATAAACTTTAACGTCAACTTCTGCAACATAAGCTTGGAAATTATTAAAAACTCATCACAAAGTTGTAAAATTACAAGAAATAAAACCTTAAAACTTCAAACACAGTACCCTGTAGTAGGTCAATAAATGTTTCTGTTCATATTGATATGACCAAAAATGGAGAGGAAGAAGAGTGCAATATCCTTGTGATGTGCTTAACTGAAGAAGCCTAAAAGTGTGTCAGGGGAGCAAAGAAAAAAAAATGAAACACACACACACACACACACTCATGCAAACCACTGTGTCTATTGCATTGCATTTTATTGCATTGCTATTGCATTGCTTTAAAGGAATTATTGCATTGCTATAAAGGAATAACCAGAGGCTGGGTGATTTACAAATAAAAGAATTTTATTTGGCTCAAGGTTCTCCAAGTTGTACAAGCATGGCACCGGCATCTACTCAGCTTCTAGTGGGGCCTCAGGAAGCTTTCAGTCATGGTAGAAGGAAAGGGGAGCTGGTGTGTCATGTGGCGAGAGAGGGAAAAAGTGAGAGAGGGAACAAGTGAGAGAGAGAAGGAGGTAGCAGGCTCTATTTAGCAACCAACTCTCAAGAGAACTCAGAGCAAGAACTCACTCATCACCGTGGGGAGGGCACCAAAACCTTGACGAGTCAAACGCTTCCCTCCAGATCCTTTTCAACCTTGGGGGTCACATTTCACCATGAGATTTGGAGGCAACAAACATCCAACCCGTATCACATGCACACACACAATCTGTTACATTTTATTACTAGGCTTCCCAGTCCTAACCTACGAGCTCATTTCCAGAAATCACCTTGAAAATTGCTCTTTTACCAACTAAATCAATTATTGACAATTAATTATATTTGTTTAAAAAAAGGCAAGATGAATGTAGACATTTCTCAGTTACACTAAAATATCTATGAGTTAAAATGTAATTTAAACTTGAGTAAAATCTAGAATTCATGGGAAAATGGTTGTTTTTTTCGAAGGGGAAGGAGCTAAAGGGAAAACTATGTTTTTTATATAAATATAGGTGTCCCTTTATAAAATTTAATTCCTTAGACTGTATTTTGTGTTACCATGTAATTTTCGTTAATATTACAATTTTGAAATTTCTTTCAGGACTTAAATGTCATGTCTCGCTCTAGAGAGACGTAAATGTCATGACACTCTCTCGAAAAGTGAGTTCACATAACAGGTAAAAATTAACATACAGCAGAGCTGTTTTATTTTATGTTGCTGGCATAACAGATATCCTGTTTATTTTTTTTTCCATTGTCTATTTGAAATATTAAGTCAATTATGCTCTTTTTTTTTTTTTTTTTTTTTTTTTTTGAGATGGAGTCTCGCTCTGTTGCCCAGGCTGGAGTGCAGTGGCGCCATCTCGGCTCACTGCAAGCTCCGCCTCCCGGGTTCACGCCATTCTCCTGCCTCAGCCTCCGAGTAGCTGGGACTACAGGCGCCCGCCACCACGCCCGGCTAGTTTTTTGTATTTTTTTAGTAGAGATGGGGTTTCACTGTGTTAGCCAGGATGGTCTCGATCTCCTGACCTCGTGATCCGCCCTTCTCGGCCTCCCAAAGTGCTGGGATTACAGGCGTGAGCCACCGCGCCCAGCCCAGTTATGCTCTTATGAATGCTACAGCTCATTTCATTTTTGGATGCTTTGAAATCACATAACTGGTACTTGGAGTTCACCCATACCCCTAAAGCAAAAGATGGCCCAGAACTGGCCCTTTCCAGAGAGAGTGGTGTTCCCAGACACCGTCTGTGAAATATATTACCTTCCAATCCATGATGAAGGAGAGAGAATGGCAAAGACAGTAATATTGGGAGAGACAGAATATATTAGTCTTGATCTTGAACATACCAGAGAGATACCTTTTCATTAGCTCGTGGGCAGGTAGATAGCCCAAGCTCATTCTATGGTACACTCTCACTGTACTACACATCAGAATTCCAAAGTACATAAAAGCTCATGCCATACAGAGGGAGAAAGCCTATATAGTCCTCATTTCTTTGAATCCCATCTTTCCCAGGGGATTTTAGTCGACTCGAAGGCCTAGAGTCATGTTCACTCACAGCTGTATTCTTATTCAACAATAACAAGAGGTGGGGCAGCCCTGGAGCAGATATTTGACCATTAATTCTATTATCTCAGAAAATTTTGGCTATTTTAAAATTGCCAACATGTTGCTTTCTCAAGAGGGAAAGAATCACCAGAAATGTATCTTTTTATCATCTTTCTGTACTTTTTGTGTACTCTTGTAAATGTATTACAGGAAATAAGACAGAACAGCTTCACTGCTGATTGCAACAGGAATGTGTAATGTTACCGCTTTCTCCATTTTTCTGTTGACATGCTAACAGAGTGGTTTTGTGAATAAAGGCAAGAGAAAGCGCAGGTAGACTGTCTTGGGATTAATACATGGTACTCGCCAGTCCCCTTCACTCTGTGAGCTAAAAGCATCTTGTGTTCTTCCCATTACAGAACTGGGTTAAAAGATACTCTCCTGACAAAGTCAAGGATGCATATAAAACCTCACTGTTCATATAAAATGACTTCCTCTACATTATTCACATTTTTCTTAACAATATTAAATAAATATTAACCTTTAAACATGGTGGATGGTATTATACTTCTTCACCTTTTAAATATTTAATTTTGTTCCATCTACAATACTCCTGGGGATCCATTATTAATGAATATTGCAGCCAAAAATTTCTTAGAAATTATTCTATAATTTTTTTTTTTTTTTTTTTTTTACTGTTCCATAATCATTTTAGGGTGATATTTTTCAAGACACAGACTTTCTGAAACTCAGCCATCTACAAGATGTCTATCCAGACAACCAGAACACAGTGAAAATAATAAGGGACACTCATCTCTTCTTTGCCGAAAACTGGCAAAGGTGAAAGGCAGCCAATGCAGAAGAGCATTGAATTCTCAACTCTCTTGGGTGTTTTCAGGAATCCAGACAAGAATCTGTTGAAGAACTACCTGGTAAGAATTCACTGCTGCACCTGAACAGTTGCTCTGAGTATAGGTACAATTTACTTCTGTGGGTTGTAGAACCCTGACGGACAGATGCAAGCCAGCCCAAGATTTCAGTCACTGTTGCTGCTAAGGACAGCCTACTATGGGGCTGTCCTAAAAAATAATTCTGTGTAGATTTCAGGACCTCCAAACTTTCATTATAGAGTTTTTCTAGGTAGTTTGTAGATTTTAGTAAGCTTCCTAGAGGAACAGCACTCTCAAGAGTACACTCGCAACAGCAAGAATGTTCTGTCTTTGAAAAATAATAATCTCAGGAAACTCAGAAATTTCAAATTTTGCCACTCAAGCTTGCAGTAGCTTTTGTCCTTGGTCACTTTCTGTCACTAATTACCAAGGCTTATGAGAGAGGAGGCAGGCAGAGGCTGGTTAGGCAGATAGAGAGGGAGGGTCTGGGAAGAGACAAGGCTTGCAAGACCGCACTGCATTGCCCCGTTATGTAGCATGCCCCAGCATGCTAAGTTGGAACCCATTTCTATACAACGTTAATAAGCAGTTTTACATTTCTAACCAGATATAACTTGTTTTGCAGCTAGCAGGAGGAAGTATGGCTAAGAACTTCTTTTTATACCAAGATGTCTGCTCAAAAGAGACTTTCCAGTCACCCACCCAGGTGCAGACAAGGATGGAGGGTGTCCTAAAATTAACCTGAACTCATTATAATGCCATTAGCATTGTGGGTTTAGCTATCCCCCATGGTTTTTGCTTAGGCACTCATGGGTAACCAAGATGAAGTCACTATGGACAACCCCAGGCATGCACAGTTGCAACACCAAGGGGGGGAATTTTACCCTCCAATTAAGGCAGAACCCACAGAAGACCTCCTTGTTTCTGCCACATAAAAGACCCAGAATTCAGCCCCATGTTTGGCAACGCTGTTTGGGTCCCTCTCACCCCTGGGAGCTTTTCTGTCACTTGGTAAATCCTACTCTGCCTTACTCACTCTCTGGTGTCTGCATGCCTTATTCTTCTTGGTTGTAGGACAAGAACTCAGACCTCACTAAACTAAGTAGTAAGGAGACTGCAACACTTACATTTAACACAACATCTTAGCTCATTGTTATCAAACCCCAAGTATATTTGAAGGACATTTTTTTTTTCAAATGTATTTATGTTTTCATTTGGCTTGATTTAAGTTTTCTTGCTGTTGTAGTTCTCAATTCTTACAACATTTTAATAAATATTTGTTTTCCTAAAACATTATGAACTTAGCTCGATGTTTATAATAATATATGGTTAATCTTTCTGTATATCTCGGTATTTTATAAAGATTCTATATATAACCTTAACATATTTGGGCACTTATCACATTACTATAGCAGTATGCTAAGTTGGAACCTTTCTATACAGTGTTAATAAGCAGTTTCACATTTCTAACCAGATATAACTTGAATCTGAAATACTTGGGTTGATTTATTTATTTTGCACTAGAAAATCAGTCTATTATTTGTTGTACTATATAATATTTGTTTGTGTATTATAGAAAATTCTATATAATACAGTGTATTTTATTGTAGAAAATGTCTACTGTTTCTTTTATATTTTATACATCTGTAGAATGTCTATCTTGACTTTTACCTCCATTACTTTTATGTTAAAATATTTATGTTCTCAATATATTAAACTGTTTTCATTATTAAAAGTAGCTTTATTTAAAATTTTCTAGCTAGATATGACTTTTAAGCTATGAATACTTGAAAATATTAGAAAAGTCTTCTATGAAAATGACTCCAAAAAATGCAAAACTACAAATTTTAGCTTGCATAAAACTTGCCAAAATAAACCTAGCTAATATGTATACACCAAAATAAGTATTAATAAAAATAAATGGCTTCAATATCATACTACAAAATTGGGAAAGATTAGAAAAAATAAATAAAATTTAAAAACAAAAGTATTAAAACTATTAACACATAACATTTCTTCTTGAGAGAGTTGAGCAATTTGTTAGAAAATAGTAATATGTGGTAAAAATAAACCTTCTTAATTTGGAAATACAAGTTGGACAGAAGGCTCAAAGAGTGGTAACAAAAAATGTGAGATATTTAAGTAATAGACTCTTTTCTGTTAGTAGATAAGCTAACTTATGAAAGTTACCATGTACATGCTATAGTAACACCTGCTTTTCCCTGGTCTGTTTGGAAAAATTTAAATTTAATCCCAGTAACAGGAAGCATCTAAACAGAGGCAGCACTTCTAAATGTGTGAGATACATCTACAAGTCAGCAATTGTAGTTCTTGATGGTTTTGAAAGTATTTAGGAAAGATACACAGTGACTAAGTTTTTTGATGCCCCCATCCGCCTGAATCATATGAACAACACAATAGGTAAGATAATCTATCTACCAAAAAAGTTTGATATAGGGCACAAGAATATAAATAAAATAGCTAAGGAAAGTCTATCAAAATACTGTGAAGCAAAGTGTGGATGAATATTAAATGTTTTAAAAATATGTTAATAGTGGGAAAATTGGACATAAAATGCTTTTAAAATATCAGTTAAAGTAGCCCACTTGGGAGGCCAAGATGGGCGGATCACGAGGTCAGGAGATCGAGACCATCCTGGCTAACACAGTGAAACCCTGTCTCTACTAAAAAAATACAAAAAACTAGCCTGGCGCGGTGGCGCGTGCCTGTGGTCCCAGCTACTCGGGAGGCTGAGGCAGGAGAATGGCGTGAACCCGGGAGGCGGAGCTTGCAGTGAGCCGAGATGGCGCCACTGCACTCCAGCCTGGGGGACAGAGCGAGACTCCATCTCAAAAACACAAAGCCCATAAAAGAAACAAATGAAGAAGCTGAGGCAGGAGAATCTTTTGAACCTGGGAAGCAGAAGTTGCAGTAAGCCAAGATTGTGCCACTGCACTCCAGCTTGGGAAACAGAGATAAACTCTGTCTCTAAAAATAAATAAATAAATAGATAGATAAATAAATAAATACTTTTTGAATAACACTTATTCCATCAAATTGCAAATAGTCAAAATATCCGTCCTTATGTCAAGGAAAAAAAAAGGAGGCACAGGTTTTAAGAAGAAAGTGATTCCATGGGAGAAAGGATATTGGAATGGATTTTTAAAATATAAGTGCTCACATACATAATTACATAGAAATGCCAAAAATTACACTGAAAGTAATAAAGATGAAAAGAAAAAAATAATACTGGTAAATACCAGGACAGTGACATGGAAATTTGGTTTGAGAAAAAAAAATTTCCACAATGCAAAGGAGAATCACAAAAAGTTAAGTTGATTAGATACAGGAGCTGGATGTGTGACTACTAATGGTAAAGAGCCAGCACGTAGAATTCTGATTTTCTTAAAGGAGAGAGTACAGGGCATTTAATGGAAATATATTTTAAAATATAGGAAAGTCTGTCTGATTACAGAAGACCTAAAAGACCTAATCGAAAGGGTACACAATATATACCAATGAAGTTATTTGTATTTAACCATCTGTGAAACATATATTGATTAAGAAATTCGATTTTGACAATAAATTATTTTGGATTTGAGAAAGAATTTTCCTGTCACTGGGAGGCTGACCTCAGTCCTACCTCAGCAGCAGAGTTGCTGGCAGACAATGGAGCAGCATTCACTAAAATAATTTTGAGGGAGGAGCAAATGGGCCAGGAAATCGAGATCCTTTGACTAATCCACCTTCACAAAGCAAAAGTCCTGGGGTTACCAAATCCATTTGCCTTCAGAGAGTGCATCCCAGTGTATTTTTTCTCAAAAATGTGTTACTTATAATCTAGGGCAAATAGCAACAGGACTTTGAATATCATATTCTAATAATGCCAATATTTGTATCCTTATATCAGAATTCTCTGATCACCAGGCTTGCACATCCAATTGGCTCTTGGGATTTGGATACTTCAAAACGTCCCAAACTTAATATTTACAAACAGAACTAGATGTTTTCTTTGTAAATCCTACACATGCCTAGCCCATTCCATAAATAATACTCCTCTCACTGCTCAGTCAGGCAACCCAGGCGTCATACCTTGTGAGGGATGCAATAAATCCATGTGTCCCTCACATGCTGCCCTGAATCCATTAATATATCCAACTTCTCTGCCTCCAACACTCTTGCCAAACCCTTCATGTGTTTCCATGGTCACCTCTCAGTCTATGCCCTCATTGTTCTTGGTTGCAGCATCACAACTGGTTCCAACTGTTCTTCCTCCGTCCACCCTTATACCACTATAATATGCAAAATAATAAATTATTAGAAGAAATGTAAATCTCATATTTGAAATAAACTACTTAATGCCTTACAACATTTTTATCTCAAGGTAAGAGGGAGAAATAACCAAAACGTCTTATCATGGCTTTTCTTTCTTTTTTTTTTTTTTTTTACGGAGTCTCACTGTTGCCAGGCTGGGGTGCAGTGGCACGATCTTGGCTCACTGCAACCTCCACCTCCCAGGTTCAAGTGATTCTCCTGCCTCAGCCTCCTGAGTAGCTGGGACTACAGGTGCCTGCCACCACGCCTGGCTAATTTTTGTATTTTTAGTAGAGACAGGGTTTCACCATGTTGACTAGGATGGTCTCCATCACTTGACCTCATGATCTGCCCATCTCAGCCTCCCAAAGTGTTGGAATTACAGGCGTGAGCCACCGCACCCGGCCTATCATGGTTTTAAAGAATTATAAGTTCTGGAGCCTTTCTGCTGTCCATTTTCCTTCCTTACCACCTTCCTCCTTGTCAGCTGTGCCATAGCCACTCTTGAACTCATTCCGTGCCTTGCTATCTCCAATCTATTCTCCACACAGCAATATGAATTATGTCAAGGGGTTATCTGTTTAAATCCTTTCTAAGGCTTCACCTGCTCTGAGACTGGAATGTAATTCCATTATAATTGTCTATAAGTAGTATGTCCGCCGAACTTAGCATCCTAACCAGACCATTTTTAAAACTGAAAGGAAGTGTTATCAATATTTAAACAAGGACATCAGGCATAGAAGTGAATTTTCCTGAGCATATTAGGTATATGCTTTTCCTATGCTGCAGGTCATTTTATAAGTTATAGTCATGGTTCACATCTTGTATTCCTATACTGATTACTTCTGGGAGGAACCTAAAACACTTTATTTAATTTCAATGTCTATATTAACTTCCAAACTCTTTATTTCATTTAGATCTTCTTTATTGAACTTCAGATACACTTTCCATTGTAATGTTAAGAATTTAATGGTTCTAAAAATCAATTAATATTCTATTGTACTTAGCATGTTATAAGCATACTTCTGCTTAATATTTTCATGTCCTAACCTTTAGTATTGTAAGTAAGCCTTATGGACTTATGAGAAAATATTGAGGTTGGTTTAACCTTGCAAGCATTAAAACAAAATAGTTTCTGGTTATCTGACAAATGAAAACAGAAACTTTCACAGATAATCGTGCCCAGTACAGCATTTGATGTATAGAAAGAGCATGTAATCATCTGGTGACAAGTTTTTGAAACTTGGCTCTACAATGACCACTGGAAATACGTATGTAAATTATTTCAACCAGACAGCATGTAAGCAAGTTTGAATAACTATTTCCTATAAACTAGTTTCAAGGTGAATTAGTGAGAAATTTCCACATGTAAAAATGTAGAAAAAACTTTAAATGTGGCATAGTTCCATATTTTTTTCTGAAAAGAGTGGTTCAGTTTCTCTCATCTCGATGCATTTTTTAGCACATGCTTCATTTTTTTCTGTGTTAACTCGTTTAAAATAAATATCACTTACTCTGAAACAAAAGTAAGTGCCAACCACCACAAAAAAAAGTTTACATCATTTTACTGGAGTTTCGAAAGCACTTGTTTATGCAGAATTGTGAGGCTTTGCAATGGGTAGCAATTATCTTCCAAAGTGGGTAAAAAACTACCGCATATAAATATATTGCAGCTTAAAATTGCATATTTTGGATGCTGGTAAAGAAAGAAGTAAAACTAAAGAAACAAATAAGCCAATATTACATCCTGCTTGCAGTCCTCTCGGTGGGCTGCATGATATTTCTTCATGAATAAAGATGGAGTAAACCACATTTGTAGCATAATAAGAAAAGGTAATTAGTGTCATCTATTCACCGCTGTTAGAATTTGACTAGAGCAATTTGATTACGTTTATCACATTCTAAACTTTGAGTAAGTTTTTCAGCTCTGTAATGCAGTTAGTGGTGAAGTGTGCGGAATAAAAGTCAGCTTCCCAGTATGATTGATGAGCAACGACTCAGAGGGATGGAACTGAAAAAAAGGAAAGGAAAAAAAAGAGTAAGAAATTGTAATATAGATACTGTCTATTGGTTTTTAAGTAAATCCCATCTAAATCAGTTTGAATCGGTGGCAAAACTTACATAAAAGTAGCAGTACTTCTTTCCAAACAAAATCAAATGTGTGTGTGTGGAAGGTTTCCATGTCCATACAGATGGAAAGGACATAATATTTAGGACAAATGCATTATTAGACTTTGTTAAACAGCAAATTAATTTCTCATTTTTAATTTGGAATCATTTAAGATAAAATGTTTTAACATATATTAAATTGAAACATGTAAAGCAAAAGTCTCCATAGTGTTTAAGATACTGAATTATGAATGAATAAGTATTATTTCAGTCTCACATATTAACATTTTCTGGTTAAAAATTCTTCTAACTTAAGTATTTTGTGTTTATTTTAGCTCCCCATTAGCATACATATAGTTCAGAAATATTTTGTGAATCAACTAAAAGAGTTAGATGTGGAGCTAGTCCCAGGAAAACCAGCAGCTCAGGGTCATTTATGGGAATTCAAAGATAGGAGGACATGGACAATTTTGACAGGGGAGACATTTGAAGCCGTAAGAGTGTTGGGATAAAGCCACCAGAGCGCAGACAAGGTATAGAATAAACAACAGGTAAGCGGGGTCAGGGGAGAGATTACTGACTCTAAAAGAAGAGTAGCCCTGCATCAGAATCAGTAATGAGATTATGGAGATGACTTTCTGTATCAGCTATGTGTCAACACTCTCCTGAGGATGCACTGGAAAGAAACCAGCACCCTGGATTCAAGGGACTTATGATTTCAGGAGAATATACAATAAACAAAAAAAAAATATTATTTTTAAAAACAAGCCCATTTTGTTTTATGAAAGAAGACAAGGTATGAAAAAAACACAGGGATGAAAAAAGCAGCACTAAAGTAGCTTGTTCGAGTTCTCCTTTTTAAGAAAGGTTTCCTGAGGCAAACACTGGAATGAACTGAAGGAATTAGGGATGTAGAAATCCAGGAGAAGAGCACTCCAGGCAAAAGAAAGAGCCAATGCGAGGACACCAAAAATTCCCTTTTGCCTCCTTTCAGTCAGTCTTGCCTTTCTTGTAGATGACCAATCTTATGATTGTGATGACCACAGCCTCGTTCTATTTGTTCTTCAAGTTCATATAAATGGGATAATGTGGCACATTTTCTTTTGTGCCTACCTTGTGCACTATGATAATGTTATAATGATTCATATTTATTTTTCAGGTTTTTTGGGGTGTTGAGTGATATTTAATTGTATGACTATGCAGCAAGTTACTCCTTTTAAACTGAGGGGTATACAAAAAAGAACACAAAGCTGCTATGAAAGAAATGTTTGCCCAAGTGTGATACGAAGCTGCATAACTATGCAGATGTTTTGTGGATATTTGCTTTTGTTGCTCATATACACAATGGCCAAATTGCTAGGTCATAAGGAAGGCACGTGTTTAATTTTATAACAAAATGACAGATGGGTTTCAAAAGTGGATGCATGATTTCTGTACTCCCAGAAACAATTTATACGTAGCTCCACATCTTCACCAACATGTGATGTTGTCAGTCTTCATATATATTTGTGTATGTGTGTATGTATACTACACACATCTATATGTGTGTATTACACACTGTATTTAAATTAATAAACTTTTTATAAAGTATGTTTAGGTTCACAGCAAAACTGAATGGAAATAATAGCAATTTCCCATACACACCCATCCCCAAGCTCACACACAATCTCCCCCACTATCCACATCCTGAACCTCGATGGGCACATTTGTGGCAACTCATGAAATAACATTGACACATCGTTATCACCCAACGTCCTTAATTTACCTTAGCGCTTGCTCTTCATGTTGTACATCCTACGGGTTTTGGCAAAGGAATAATGACACGTATCAACCATTATAGTTACATATAGAAGAGTTTCACTGCCCTAAAATCCTTTGTGCTTTATCTGTTCATCTCTCCCTCCCCATTAAATCCTTGCAACCACTGATCCTTCTACTGTCTCCATAGTTCTACCTTTTCCAGAATATCATATAATTAAAATCATTCGGTAGATTTCCAGATTGGCTTATTTTGCCCGTTAACATGTGCTTGATGTTCTTCTACGTGTTTTTGTAGCTGGTAGCTAATTTCTTTTTATCACTAATATTTGATTGCGTGAATGTGCCACAGTTTGGTTTCCCTTTCACCGTTTCAAGGACATCTTTATTGTTACCACGTTTAGGCAGTTATGAATAAAGCTGATATAAATATCCCTATATAGATTTTTGTGCGGACATATGTTTTCATGTTTTCAGTTGATTTGGGAATACAGCAAAGAGTGTGGTTGCTGGGTCATGGGATAAGAGTATATTTAGTTTTGTAAATAACCACATAAGTGTCCTCCAAAGTGGTTGTGCTATTTTGTAGTCTGACAATCAATGAGAGTTCCTGTTGCTCCATATCCTTGCCAGCATATGGTGGTGTCAGTGTTTTGGATTTGGGCCATTCTAATAGGTGAGTAATCATATCCCATTGTCTTTTTTAGACAGAGTCTCGCTCTGTTGCCCAGGCTGGAGTGCAGTGGTGTGATCTCGGCTCACTGCAAGCTCCGCCTCCCGGGTTCACTCCATTCTCTTGCCTCAGCCTCCCGAGTAGCTGGGACTACAGGCACCCGCCACCACACCTGGATAATTTTTTTGTATTTCTAGTAGAGACAGGGTTTCACCATGTTAGCCAGGATGGTCTCGATCTGCTGACCTCGTGATCCACCCACTTCAGCCTCCTAAAAGTGCTGGGATTATAGGCGTGAGCCGCCGATCCAGTCCCTACTGTCATTTTAATTTGCAATTCACTAATGACATATGATGTTGAGCATGTTTTCATATGCTTACTTAATATCTATATATCTTCATTGGTGAGGTGTCTTTTCAGGTCTTTGCCATTTAACTGTGTTGTTTATCATCTTATTGTTGAGTTTTA
Organism: Rhinopithecus bieti; assembly: GCF_001698545.2. Lineage (NCBI taxonomy): Eukaryota > Metazoa > Chordata > Mammalia > Primates > Cercopithecidae > Rhinopithecus > Rhinopithecus bieti. The sequence goes on from NW_016816262.1 coordinate 279,966, forward strand.
AGAGATCTTTGTATGTTTTGGAGGACAGTCCTTTCTTAGATGTGTCTTTTGCAATGATATTCTCCCAATCTGTGGCTCATCTTCTCGTTCACTAGACATTGTCTTTCACAGGGCAGAAGTTTTTAATTTTAATAAAGTCCCACCTATCAATTGTTTTTTTCATAGATCTTGCCCTTCATGTTCTATCTAAAAAGCCAAAATCATAAGCAAAATACCCAGGATTTCTCTTATGTTATCTTTACAAGTTTTAGAGTTTTGCATACTATGTTTCTGTTTATGATTTATTTTGAGTTAATTTTTGTGAAAGGTGTACGTTCTGAGTCCAGATTAACTTTTTTCCTTGTGGATATTCAGTTGTTCCAGCACCATTTGGCAAAAAGTCTTCTTTTGCTCTATGCATTCCCTTTGCTTATTTGTCAATCATTTGACCATATTTATGCAGGTCTATGTCTGGGCTCCCTATTCTGTTCTGTTGATCTATTAGTCTATTATTTTGCCAACACCATATTGTCTTGATTATTTAAACTTTCTCGTAGGTCTTGAAGTCAGGTAGTTTCAGACCTCTGATTTTGTTTTTCTCTTCAATATTGAGTTGGCCATTCTGGATCTTTTGTCTTTCCATACAAACATTAGAATCAGTTTGTTGATATATATAAAAAAATAACTGCTGGTATTTAATTGGGATTGTGTTTAATATATAGATACAGTTGGCAAAAACTGACCTCTTGACCTTATTGATCCTTTCTGTCTATGAAAATTGAATATTTTAATTACTTATTTGTTCCCCTTCAATCAGATTTTGTAATTTTCCTCAGCTACATCTTGTACATGTTTTGTTAGATCTATAAAAAGGCGTTCCATTTTATTAGGTGCTAATGTAAATGTTAATGCCTTTTTAATTTTAAGTGTTACGTCTTCATTTTTGGTGTATAGGAAAGTGATTGACTTTCATATATTAATCTTTGTATAATGGTTACAATCTTTCTATAATTGTTTCATAGTTCCAGGAATTTCTCTTTGGCCAGTTGTTTGGGATTTTCTACATAGGGAATATTTTTGAGAACGGAGACAGTTTTATTTTTCCTTTCCTATCTGTATATCATTGATTTCCTTGTCTTTTCTTATTGCATTATCTAGGAATTCTTTCCCGCCATTCACAGTTTACTTCAAGTTTGCATGCGTGTGTATGTAAATGAGTGTTGAATTTTGTCAAATGTTTTTCTGCATGCAATGACACGATCTTGTGGTTGTTCTTTGTGAAACTGTTGATGTAAAGGCTTAAACTAATTGATTTTTGAATGTTGAAAAAGCCTTGAATACCTGGGATACATCCCATGTGACTGTGGTGTATAGTTATTTTATACATTGTTGGATTCAACTTGCTAATATTTTATTGATAGTTTTACATTTCTATGTATTATATATATTGATCTCTAATTTTATTTTCGTGTAATGACTTTTTTGGTTTTGGTATTGGGGTAATGCTGGCCTCCTAAAATGAGTTAGAAAGTATTTCCTCTGTTTCTGTCTTCTGTAAAAGATTATAAAAAAAAATGGTATAATTTCTTCTTTAAATGTTTGGGAAAATTCACTGGTGAACTGATCTGGGTGTGGTGGCTTATGTTTTGGAAGGTTATTAACAGTTGATTCAAATTCTTTTATAAATTCATCTCTTCATAGTATCTTTTTCTTCCTATATGAGTTTAGTCATATTGTGTCTTTGAAGGAATGAGTCCATTTCATCGAGGTTATAAAATTTGTGAGTGCAGAGTTGTTCCCAATATTTATTTATTATCCTCTTTATGGCCATGGAATCTGTAATGAGACCCTTCTTTCATTTCTGATATTAGGAATTTATATCTTCTCTCTTTTTGTCTCAGCTAGCATGGCTAGATGCTTATACATTCATATGTTTTTAAGAAAATTAACTTTTAGTTATGCTGATTTTCTCTATTGATGTCCTGTTTTCAGTTTTACTGATCCCTGCTCTAATTCTTGTTTCCTGCTTACATTGGACTTAATTTGTTACTCTTTAAAGTGTTTTTAATTCTTGCTATTCTAGTTTTAAGAAGTGGTATCTCATAATGATTTTAATCTTTATTTCCCTCATAACGAATGAGGTTTAACCTTCTTTTAATGTATGGATTCTCATTTGTGATGTCTCTTTAAATATTTTTGTCTTTTGGGGGGAGATTGTTTACATTTTTATTGTTAATTTGTAGGAGTTATTCATATATTCTAGATGCAATATCTGTAAGATATGTATGGTAAAATTTACTTAGAATCTCAGTTTGGCTGTTAATTTTCCTATTTATGTATACTGAAGAATAAAGATTATAAATTTGGATCAATTCCAAGTTGTCATTTCTTATATTTTTTATGGCATCTAAAGAAGTCTTTTCCACCCCTAAATCATAAATACATATTTTCTATGCTTCCTAGAAGTGAGGAATTTCTGTATAGGTCTATTATCCACAGTAAATTTTTATATTATGTGAAGTTATGTTCGAGGCTTATTTTTGTACATTTATTCAGTTGTTGCACCATTATGTTTCCAATTATATTTCCTCATCTTCAACAATTAATTACCTGATATATGTGGAAGAGACATAGCAGAAGTGCCACCATTCCACTTTCTTGGACCCGTTGCCAACATATTAGCAACTTTCTGCTTCTCTTCCTTAGAATACTCACTCTTAGAACCGTGAGCTGTCATAGAAGCAGCCCAGGAACTTTGGTGACCAACCATGTGGAAAGGGAGAGTGGCCCATCTGAGCCCAGCCAACTGACATTTCTACAGACACTAGGCTTTGTGAGTGAAGCCATCTTGGAGCCTGCAAATCCAGCTTCAAGCTGCATACCATCAAGTTACTTTGTGGCGACAAAACGTGGGGCAGAAGAATTGCTCACCTGGTCCCTGGCCAAATTCCTGGACTACATATTAGTGAAATAGAATCAGCTTTTTTTTTTTTTTTAAGTTACTAACATTCAAAGTAGTTTGTAATTCAACACTAGATAACTAGAATATAATTTGGTGCTTAGAATTTAGGTGCTGAGGTAAGACATGCAGCTTTGGCATTTGGATTGGAAAACAGAAGTTAAAAGGATACAAGAAAATTGTGTGTAAATAACAATTATTTTAGGCTACAGATAAGGACAACCTAGTTTTGCACTGACAGAATAATTAGCAAAACTTTACCCTACATAATGTGGAAAATCAAAAGTGCACCCCATGAATTCATGGATCCCACTAGGGAAATTCCAGGAAGCACCATGTGACTTCTGCTAATTGCCTAAGAAAATATGAGGGTAGAGAAATAAATTAGAAAATCATCGTTTAACAATGACCCTTGTAATCATAGATTGAGACAAGAAAGATCAATAATGCTAAAAGTGATGACTGAAAGTTTGATGAGATTCAGAACAATTTCATATTTTAAAGATATCTTCACACAAAATACATACTGGCCGGGCGCGGTGGCTCAAGCCTGTAATCCCAGCACTTTGGGAGGCCGAGATGGGCGGATCACGAGGTCAGGAGATCGAGACCATCCTGGCTAACATGGTGAAACCCCGTCTCTACTAAAAAATACAAAAAAACTAGCCGGGCGAGGTGGCGGGCGCCTGTAGTCCCAGCTACTCGGGAGGCTGAGGCAGGAGAATGGCGTAAACCCGGGAGGCGGAGCTTGCAGTGAGCTGAGATCCGGCCACTGCACTCCAGCCCCGGCGACAGAGTGAGACTCCGTCTCAAAAACAAACAAACAAACAAACAACAACAACAAAAAAAACAAAATACATACTACTGGCACATCATTATTATGTAGTACTTTCAACATTATTGTTAATATATTCTTTACAGTGAAAAAATATCAGACACCATCTTAAATGACATATTCTAACTCCCTGGGATAAATCCATATTGTATATCACCTAATACCACGCACTGAGAGGACTGCATTATTATGTTTTTGGTTTTATGGCTTCAGTGCATAAATCATGACTTGTCACCATAACCCTGCATTGTATCCTGGACCTAAAAGTGATGTGTTTGAGTAAATTGGTGAAATAAGTTGGGTTCTGTGTATTAAATGGTAATAGGGGATTGATATCCGTTTACTTAATTTAACGTTGACCTCTGAATAGATCATAGAAGGTCGTTACACGCACTGATGTATTGAGAGAAAAGGGTAATTCATCAGCAAGTCACATGCTAGTTATAAAGCAGCTGTGTGTGTTATTTCTGCAACTTTTCTGCATATTTAAAAGCACTTAAACATTAAAACCTTATCTAAAAGAGAAATAATAGTTATGGCTAGAGAATCATTGGCACAGAGATGGAGCAACTCTGGATCTATATGTGTTAATTTTCGTAGATTTTGGTTTTCTCTAATAATAATTGTCTCGAGTATTTTTCATTCAGTCAGCAGTTGTGGGCCTCCGTAGAGTTCAGTTAACACCTGTAATCTCCCAGTGTTGCCAATTAAAAATATCGAGAATAAAATGCCACATTTTAGTATACATTTGCTGATACAACCTCTAGAATAGTCAGAGTTGGATTTTGATTTCACTAGGAGTCCTGGAGCTGTGAGATAATGTGGAAAATACATACATTTTTAATATGTGCTATTTACCTTCATTCTGTAAGGTCTGATTTTCAATACCAAAGGATCATCTTTATTGACAGAAATCTGAATTCAGGGGACATGGAGGATGCCTATCTAAATCATTTTGCTTAGAGAATTAGGAGTGAGAGATTTTTATTTATCATCAATTTCTCATAACTGCTTTACTTTCCAGCACCAAGCGTTCTACACTCATTTTGTGTTTTTCCAACCCAAGCCTAAGGATAAGCCATTTCTTCAAATAGATCTGGTTCTTTTTGTAGGGAATGGTACTTATAAACCAAGATTTGGATGGTAATTATACCCATTGATCCTAGGATTTTATTGTTTCTAGCTGCCCTAAGCTGACTTTGTTAAGAAACATAAATATAAACACACAAATACATATACATATAAACCGAAAAATGCATCTAGGTAATTGTATATGTATAGACTAGATATAATCCAAATTTAGTTTAAACACCCTGAGTGTGGATAATACCTCCAACTAAAATCTGACACTATGCTACAGAAAATGAGCCTTTCTCATTTTCATATTTATACTTGTTTTTTCCAACTGTGAGAACACTGGCATGAATTATTCTCAAATGCATTTACTTGTGTTTTCCACCTCGTCTGAATTTAACTAAACTTCCAGCTGTGCCAATCTAAAACTTGGCCCTGAATAAGGAAAAGGGGGAGGGTAATGGGTAAAAGAATAGAAAATGTAGAATAGATCAAGCTGAAAAGAGAATGGATCTAAAACATGGTCTGGAAGATTGTGAAGAGTGGAGACTCTAATCAAATGCCTTTATATCAATAGAGATCATACAGTATTCCCAATGTTGCCTCTAGTGTCAACTATGTCTTAAGGAATGCACTTTATTTCTCTGGACTTTGTCTTCCCCATTTGCACATTGAGGAATATGAATTGGAAGACAATTCAGGTCTTGTTTTGCTATAAGAATCTAAGCTTGGGCATTTTATTTTAACCACATCTGTCCGAGTGTGTAAAAATAAAACACGACAGAAAGTCTGTTAATTCTGTAAATATTTTCAAATTCAATATTAGTCTCCTCTGGTTTCCCTAATTATTCTTCCTGTGATGGAAAGCAGAAGACACTTGAATGAAATGTAAGATTTACATTTAAAATGGAACTGGACTAGCCCGGATTTTATTACATGAATGTACCTTTTATCTGGAATATCATTAAGGAGAGATGCAGAAAGGCAGGGATGAAGGCAATTTGAACATTGCAAGGCCTTTAATTCAATGAGCTCATTTCCTCCTGATATTTGGCTGTGGCTTCTACCTAACCATTTGCACATCTCTTCATGAAACAGCAACTATAATACACAATATAGAATATAACCATGGCAAAGGAGAGTCATTCATAATAGCAAAGAACACCTGTATTCAGTTTGTTCTCATCTCATATATTTATACATATTATATAACACACATTTAACTATACATATTGTAAGTCATTTTACAAGCTGACTTCAGCATTAAAGGAGTATTCTCAATGACAGTTATCAAAAACACCTAAGATCTCCTTTACATAAGATATCAAGCTTTCCATGCACAACGCTTATAAAATAAATGCATTTAATCTCTAAAAAATATTAATTCCTACTCTTGCAAGAACTCCAAGTGTATTGATAGTGAAGAAATGAGGGGCTTACACAGTTCAAACAGACACGTGTGCAAAAGTAAATCCTGCTGAGAGTATCTAGAAAAATGCAAATGGTGACGGAAGATGATTTCCTTTTCACTCTCTTAGACCCATCTTTTAACAAGCTGGTCTTTCTTCTTGCCAACCACAAGGGGAAGAGAAACATTTATTTTTTTCAGCCATTCCCACTGTACTTTCTCAGACCATTTAGAAAATAGCTCTATGGGGAACTTACACAATAATGGTCTAGTACTTGAAGAGAGACATTTGCCAGTGCTGGCATTTCTGGGCATGATATCAAACTGCATTGTGTTGGTGGGCACAGAAGCTTTCTCTAGCTGACAGCGGTAGTAAATCACGATGCTTGTCCAGAGAAGTAAATCTCTGGAAATATTTTGAACTGTGTCAGGTGCTTCTCTGAAACCTTTGTCACATTACAGTAATGAGAGCACTAAAAATCAGGTATACACACACACACATTTTTATATAAAATATCAGCCAGTCATCTGTTTAGAGGGTCCACAAGTCCTGTGTTTACAAAATGGGGCAGACTTATCCCAAAGGTTTAAAATGTTTCCTTTACAAAGGAATAAATATTCGGTGGCTTTGCTTGCCATAACAACTATAAAATTTCTACAAACTAACCTATCTTCTCTGTTTTGCTGTTTTGTTATGTTTATCGATATCAATGCAGACAAAAAAAAAGTCAACCATACCTCAAAAATAATCATGGCAATATATAATCTAGGTATATGCACATTTACGCAGCATGTATGTGATTTTTTATGGTGGTTGTTCTTCATTTCTATGTCTGATAGCATTTATATTATTCATTATGTATTTATTTGAGCCATCTATTAAATGCTTATTGATCCAGACATTTTCAAGATATCCTTATGTAAAGTTTCCTTGATTCAGGAACATCATTAAATTGTAAGCATTATAAAATTAGGTAAATAATGTTAATTCAGGGCATGAATAACTTATTACAAATATTGGATATTATCGAGAGTGAAAGTAAAATTTTTACAAACATTCTTAGGTCTCAAAATCTCCATTTTTAGAAATGAAAATACAATGATTTAGTTCCATTTCATGTTCAGAGATACACAGCTAGGAAAAGAGCATTGTATTCACACTTTATGACAAGGGAAAATGTTGCCAAACTATAACATAAACTTATAACTTCTAATGAGCCTATTTGGAGGCTAATGTCTCAAGACAAATTACTAGGGGTAATTTTTGGAGAAAGATAGTACTACAGAGAAAAGTTAAGTATAAATTTGGTTTACTTTGGGGACAAATCCTGACAGATCTTGTATGTTATAGATGAATTTTGTACCCAAAAATCCATAATGTTGAAGCCACAAGCCCTACGCCAAATCCAGAATATAAACCTTATTTGGAAAATAGAGTAATTTTTTTTTTTTTTTTTTTTGAAGACAGAGTCTTGCTTTGTCGCCCAGGCTGGAGTGCAATGTCACAATCTCAGCTCACTGCAAGCTCCGCCTCCCGGGTTCACGCCATTCTCCTGCCTCAGCCTCCCGAGTAGCTGGGACTACAGGCTCCCGCCACCACGCCTGGCTAATTTTTTGTATTTTTAGTAGAGATGGGCTTTCATTGTGTTAGCCAGGATAGTCTCAATCTCCTGACCTCGTGATCTACCCGCCTCGGCCTCCCAAAGTGTTGGGATTACAGGTGTGAGCCACCACTCCCGGCCATATATATGATTATTTAAGATGAGGTCATAATGGAGTAAAGTGGGCCCCTAATCTGTATGAATTTGTTCTTATAAAAATAAAACTAATTTGAGCTCACACACAGGAGAATACCACGTGAAGACTGAGGGGTATGCTGTCACAAGCCAAAGACCTCCAAAGAGTTCCAGCAAACCACCAGAATCTCAGAGAAGGGTATGGAACGCACATTTCCTGGAGATCCTCGGAAAAAAACAATTCTAAAGACACTTTCCTGTCAGACTTTTGGCCTGCAGGACTGGAAGAAAATAAACGTCTGCTGTTCTAATGACCTGATCTGTGAGTTTTGTTTTGTTTTGTTTTGTTTGCTTTTTGTCCTTTTGTTTCTTTCTGCAGCTGAGATAAACTAGCACTTTACATGCTATGGTCCGAATGCTCCCCAAATTCATGTGCTGAAACTTAATATTTGCGGTAGTGGTATTAAGAGGTGGAGTCTTTGGGGAAATGATTAGATCATCAGCCTCTGCCTTTATGAAAGGGTTTTTGCCATATACAAGCACTGAAGGGAACTCACTTTAGCACCTTTTGTCCCTTTTGTCCTTCGCATCCCGTGCCATGTGATGACAAAGCACTTGTTCCTTTGGACCCTCTGCCTTCCACCCAAAGAAGACAGCATTGATGGAGCAGTCTCTCTCCGGACCACAGATATGCTATGCCTTGGTCTGGGACTTCCCAGCCTTCAGAATCTTGAGAAATAAAATTCTGGTCTTTAAAAATTGTTTAGCCTCAGGTATTTTGTTATGTCAGTGCAAATGGACAAATTGCTGTATGCTGAATGCAGGGTAGTGTGAGAGAGTGAACCTCCTGGGATTCGTGGGTACTAAAGTGTTCTCGTGATCATGCAGGCCTTTCCACCGTGAGTACAAACAGCAGCTAACTAAGAAGATTCTCGAGAAAGGTGTTTGAGGGGAGGACACTGGAAAACTTCTCTGAGTGTTGGGCAGGGCCAGAGGGGTAGAAAAGCAGCCCTTGCTGAAACTTCTCCCAAGATCCATGTGCTCTATTTCCATTCACAAAAAAAAAGAGAAAATTTGTAACAATAAAAATTGCTGCCTTTAGGCATGAGTGGAAACTCACTGGGGCTGGTGGAAGGGGACAGGAAGATCAAAACTTCACACCTGGAAGAAGGGCACAAATACGTGCTAGGTCCAACACTGAAGCTGGAGTGCAAAGAGGAGCATCTGGGAAGTTGACACACCTGAGAACAAATACACACACTTGAGAACCCAGGTAGACCATGCACACACACATGCACACACACACACACACACATATACCCCCCTGAGACCCAGGTATGCAATGGTTGCCTAAGAGTAAGCCTTAATCAGAAAATCAGAGGATGACCTCTGTCCCCAGCCCACATCACCACAGTTAGAAGATTTTGAAGAGACACATTCTTTCTAGAGAGTATTGCATAGGCTTACAGGGGTGGGAGGAAGAGCCAAGTAGAGAGAAGAAATTGAAAGAAAGAAACTCTCTGGAAAACCAGGCCAGACAAGTGCCACTTAAAAACAATGCATCATTGGAAGAATATGACATTCAGTGCCTGTGGCCAATCTAATGATAAATTCACTTCCAGTACAACTTCTGACTACATTAAGTCAAACCCCTACACTAAAGTGATATCCAATTAGAAAATATATTCACTTCACTACCTGCTCTCCTGTGCACTACTTTTCTGGCTTTTAACAACAACAACCAAAAAAATAAAATAAAAAGCCTACCAAAAGGCAAAATCAATTTAAAGAGACAAAGCAATGATCAGAATCAGACTCAGATGTGACACAGATGTTGAAACCATCAGGTAGAAAATTTTAAATATTTATAATTAAACATTAGAAAATCTAATGGACAAGCTAGACATAATCAATGATTAGATAGGTGGTTTCAGCAAAGATAAAGAAACTTTAAGAAAACATCAAATGGAAATGCTAGAAAGTATAGAGTAATGGAAGTGAAGTGTTCCTTTGAGGGAGTAGTTAGTAGGTTTGACAACATAAAAGACTCAGTGAATTTGAAAGTAAGTCAGCAGAAATCACTCAAACTGAAGTTGAAAGGAAAAAACAGTGGGCAGAGAAAATAGAGGAATTTAAGAAATGTGGGATAAAAGTGCTGTGTAATCTGTGCAAAACTGGCTCACAGAAGTAAGAGAGAGGAGAGGGAATGGGGCAGAAAACATATTTGAAGAAATAATAGTCGAGAACTTTTTAAATTATACCAGACTCCAAAACACATATCCGAGAAGCCTAAAGGAAACCAAGCACGGTAAATACCAAAAACAAAAAATGCCAAAACCAAACACACATATACAAACAAACATCCACACAGGCATATTCTATTCAAAGTGCTGACAAAGAGTGACTTTACGGTACAGAAACCCAGCAGCTCTTAGCCAGGTGATTAAGGTTGAACATTGGCTGTAAAAGTCTTGGTGATATCATGCACCCGCTGATCTGACATGATAAGAAGAGTACTTCACCTCTAAGGTATTTATCACCAAAACCCCATAACTCCAGGGTAATCATGACACAACATTGGATACACCCATATTGAGAAGTATCTTACAAAAATCACAGACCGCAACTTTTCAAAAGTCCCAATATCATGGAAGACAAGGAAAAATTGAGAAACAGCCACAAATTAGGAAGACTAAGAAGACACATAGGCCTATAGAAGAAGGCAAATAGATGCAATGTGAATTCCAGGATTGGATACTGGAAGAGAAAAATGACATCAGTGGGAAAACTAGTGAAATCAGAACAAAGCCCTTAGCTTCATTACAGTATCATAGTAATGCTAATTTCTTAATTTTGATAAGGACACCCTGGTTATGTAAGATGTTAACATTAGTGAAATCTGGATGTAGGGTCTCTAGAAACTGTGAATATATTTGGAATATTTCTATAAATATAACCTTATTTTTAAAAAATGGCTGGACTTTGAAATATTTGAACAACAATTTAAAAAGCCATGCATTTTGACAGAGGTACATTTGGAATTCAGTGTACAAATTGAATACAGTTTCTGTTTTCAGGTAGAGAGAAATCTTGAGAATAGATCCAAGGTTTATTGGGGAATATTGAATGGGTGAGTCTTGAGAGCATACAAAATAATATTTATGAACTTTAACATTGGTTTGAAATATGTCTGTGTGTGTGTATATATATATATGTAATATATGTGTATATGTATATATGCTTACATATAGTAGAAACGTGGTAAGGTAGAAGAAAATGTCATTTAGTAGGAAGTCAGAAGTCTTATTATGTATAAACCAGAAGAAGCAAATTAACGTTGCAATCAAGTATTTAAAAAATTGAACAAGTACAAATTTACAGAGCCAATAAATTGATATTCAGGCCAAAATTTAGACTGTTTTATTCTGTGTTTATATAAATGCTTTAATTCATAAGAGTTAACCCCCAAAACTTCTCTGTCTAGACTTTTCTCAACCACAGTAAGAAAATATGCTTTAAATATAATATCAAACAGAGGAAAACTTGGTTTTGTTTTGGAGTTTTTTTCCCCTGCTAAAACAACCATCTCCTACACTCTCATGTGTTACTGCTCTATCTGGAATCTAATGTACAAAGTAGAGAAGGAATAGATGTAAAAATAACCTTTAAATACTCAATAATTTGATTGACCTTAACTATCTTTATCTTCATGAAGGAAGAGACTCTGAGGCCTTTTTTCCTTACATAAACAGAATACATTTTTTCTTTCAAATTGTATAAAATGCACACACATTTTTCACATTCTAGTACCCCTGACAGCCTGTTCCTAATGGAACCAGTTTTTAGTTTTGCAGTTTGGTTTTGCAGAATGATGAGCGATATCAAATGTTCCCTCTGAACTGATGTTTCAAAATTTTCTCTAATAATTTATTAAACAGATTTTAGTGATATATGTATTACTAAATTTTGTCCCTTGTAAAGATTCCATCAAAACTTAAAATATGATCAACTTTTTGTTGTTGTTGTTGTTGTTGTTGTTGTTGTTGTTGAGATGGAGTCTTGCTCTGTCGCCCAGGCTAGAGTGCGGTGGCGGGATCTCAGCTCACTACAAGCTCCGTCCCCCGGGTTTACGCCATTNAACTGGTTAAACAATATTTTTTTCTGCGTAATTGTTTGATTTTCCTTAAGGCTTCCTTAGGCTTTTTCTTAATTGGGCACTGTTAAACACGCTGAATTTGCAGCACTCAAAAGTAAAGTACATTTCAACAAAGCATTAAAATACCATAGAATCCCTGAGTATAAAATCTGTCTTAGCACTTCCTGATCAATGAAGTTCAGCTTTCAGAATATGTGGTGGAAATCTTGCACTCTCCAGTTTACTGTCACCACTTACCTATGAGTCATAGGTAAGTTTGGAAACCAGATAGTCAGAATAAGATAACATGCTAAAAGATTCAGGTAACAGCTGACCTGCATCAAACACAGACATGCACAAATACTGTACTTTATGCATACCTGCTACAGATACTAAAACTCAGTTTTCTTCTGACCACTCTAAGCATACTGACATCAGCTTGTAATGATTTGCACAGGTCTTGAGAGCAAAACTGTAATATTCAATAAGATAAAGGGATAGAAAATAATATCATATTTAATTTTATACTTTTCATACAGTTTATTAAACAACCCTTTTACCTGCCCTCAATCACCTGGCTTCTTTATCCCTCTCTTTATGCTTGCTTTGGTTTAAGAAAAGAAAAGAAGAATCATAGGAAGAAAGAAAATTAAGAAAGATGTTTGAACAAAAAATAAAATAGACACTGGTATGAAAAATAAAGAAAGTAATGTAATTTCACATTAGTTAAGAGAAAACAGAAGGGCCAGAACCATTTTCCAAGAATATAGTAAATGTAAGATGGCTTCTCTCATTTTAGAACTGTTTTCAGAGGTTCTGAGATCAATTATTACACTACAGATATGGTACATTCCTGATCATTGAGAGCAAGTGTCTTCATTTTCATTGTCACGTGCTTTTTAACTAGCTGAGAGCCAACAAATGTAGAAATAACTGCCAGATAATTTTTATTAAAGTTTTTATGAACCTTTTTCAAATGTTATTATTGTCTTTACTTATACTTTTAAGGCTATAAAAAATCTCCATGAATTATTTTTGGCAACGAAGAATTATCTCAGGAATGCTAAAAACCTAGGAGGGCAAAAAATACCTTATCCTCTATACTTCTAAACTCTATTTCTTCCAAGAAGACGAACATGGCTAGGCTAAAAGCAAACAAAATGTTAATACTTGTGTTTATACAAACAGCCAAAACTGAAGTTGTTTTCTTCCTTTTCACAAAATATTTAGACTTTTTAAAATGAAATCGTGAATCCCTTTTTTTTTTGAAATCATTTGGAATCCAGTATTTCTCTTGAGAGGCAGTGCAGAAATTGAAAAGATACGTCTATAAGCTTTGGAATAAGTTAGAACTCTATAAAGAACTCCTTAAAATTTAATAGACATGCACAGTAGGCACATCTTTTTACATATGATATGTGTTTCCTCATCATCAAAACAGGAATAATTAGAGAGCTCAGTCCTCAAGATTCTTGTACATGTATCCAGTACACCTTGCTACGTCATAAGCAATAGCACCTATTTAAATTCTCTTCAACATGAAATATTGCTAAGTATCTTCATAGTTAAATCTTTATGTTAAATATTACTATGCCAAGGTAATTGATTTATTATCACTGTTAAGAAACGTTATTGACAATTAACCTCCAGCACACCCCGTATGTGGTCACTTTCAGTCCATAATCAAGAGCAGGAGGATACAGAAGCCGAATGATGCCTCACTCATCACGTCACAGTATTCCAAATAGGGGCTTATTCTCGCCATTTTTTAAAAATCATATAACAAATTAGTGACTAAATGAAGAAACATAAAATGATTATAAAGCAGAATGTGAGAGAGTTCACCTTTTTCTCCCAGTTTTAAGGCACTTTGACTTGTTCAAAATTTTGTGTAAGCTAGGCAACTTTCAAGTCAGGATCTACTGAGATAAATGTTACTAAAAATTGGCCCTACTTTTGCTTTCTACCAACTCATGGCTTCAGCTATTTCTTGGAGGAAATGGATCAAAGATTTCTAAGGTTTACATGAAATCTAAGGTTTGGGTGAAATCAATCGCAAGGGTCTTTGACGTCTTCTCCCTTAGGATACTCAAGATGAAAAAAGATCACAACACTCCAGTCTGTACTTCATTATGCTTCAAACAGTCCCATGGTAATCCTTCTAAAATTTATACAGACTAATTCAAAAATGTTATTTCTATTTTATCACTATTTCTATTTTTTCACTATGGATTTTTTCCAACCACCTACTGTCTGAAATACAGGTTAAAAAAAAAAAAAAAAAAAAAAAAAAA
>NW_016816262.1:295336-324213 GCF_001698545.2 Rhinopithecus bieti
AAAAAAAAAAAAAAAAAAAAAAAAAAAAAAAAGCTGGATTACTCAGCAGTCTTTAATATCAAAAGTTAGCAGCCAGGAAGATTAACTGACACAAACTTTCTCATCCCAGACAAAATATAAAGTTTAAAGGGGCAAGTGGACTTATTTTGCTCCAAAGACATGGCTCAACACACACACGCGTGCGCACACACACACACATACACATATGTAAAATGCCCAGATGTAGATAGAACTAGTGTGGTGTTGGGGGTGGCATTTAGAAATAGATTATGTAACTGTGTGGTATACGCTTTGGTATTTTGTGGTCAATAATAGTCATGGTCAAAAATGGGTCAAATATGATCAAACTCCAGAACGTTGGGACAATGCATTTCCTGGCATGGGTAGGGGCAAAAAAATTCCACTTTTTTCCTCTTAGGGTCTCAGCTGGGTCTGAGGATTAAACGACAAAAAACAGATTAATAAAAGGAAAGCATAAGTTTTATGTGGCATAGGAGCCCTTCATAAAGAAACGACCCACAGAAGTAGTTAGAGACAGTTACTCATATAGCGAATTGGACAAGGAGTAGCAAGTTGCAAAGAAGCAACTAAACTATGCAGGGAGGCTATAAAAATAAGAGTTATTCTAACAAAGTGTGTATAGTATTCTCTCAGTTTCAATTTCTCATCTTTGAAAATAATGATGTCGGATTTACATAGTATTGGAGGGTGTCTTTCATGTGGGAATTTTATCTTCTTTCTCTTAAAAACAGCACAAAGATCAAAGTGATCATTTTGAACCTGCTGTTTTCCAGATGCCTTTAACTCAAATAGTCCATATGCCAGAGTACTATATTTTAACTCCATCACATCTGTGTACATTTATTAGCACCACAATAATAAAATCCTCCGTCGCTACAAGTAAGTTTGGTTTTGGAGTTATTTTCAGGAGCTCAAGCACCCTAAGATTCCCCAGCTATTGGCACAGTATCCTGGTCCTTCTCCTGACAGGACACCATTCTCATAGGGAACTCATCGTGCTTTCTTTTGCTCAATGCTCAGTGCACTTGCTAATTGGGGAGATAATCGTGTGAACTGGTGCTTTAAGATTGATCAGAGTGTTTTTCTGATCTTTATGGATGTATTTATTTCAGTCTGTTTCTCAGACCCAGTCACTTGTGAGTCGACTAAAAGAGTAAAACCGAACAAAATTTTATGCCTCCGAATTTACTGGGGCGTCGACGAGTGGCAGGCAGTAGTACAAAATCTTTTCCTCCTTCAACCACACAACTAAAATGTTTACCCAGATGCTTTACCTTAGAAACTAATAGGCATCAGCGGGCTCACTGTCATATTGATCACAATTTTACTTTCAAACACTGCTTGAAGAAATTTGATAAAAATAACCTAGCAAGAATTGTTTCTCTCAGCTGTCTTTAAATGCCCTTTGATTTTGGACAGATTTTGAGTATGAGCCAAGTATGTGAATAGTACTTAGAGTCTGAATTAGTAACGCTCTTGGAAATTTTAGCTTTTGCTACTATCCAGAGTCAATGAAAGCAGGTCTGTTCTCTTGCCTACACAGAGATATCAACAGATAAAATAGGATTATATTTTAAGACAGCTTATATCCTGCCTTAATTTAATGTGGTAAAGATTTTAAAACACTCTAGATCAGTTGAGTAAATTTCCTTCAACAAAAGATAAAAGAGATATAAATATCCTCCTTTAAATGATTGTGATCAATTTATTAATGCAAAGCAAAATTGCAGCAAAATGTCATTCTCAGTATTTACAATCATGAAAATGCAAAATATAAAATAAAATTATCACATTTGATATACTTAATGCAGAATTCACCCCACCAATGAAGATTTATTGCACCTAGTCAGTGCCTTTACTTAGTTTGTGATACCTTTTCCAGCTACTTCCCTTGGCAGACAGGCTGGAAGCCACATTGCTCTTGATCACACTGTCTGTAGGAGCACAGTGGTGCTTGTACAGGACTGTGGTGTGTTACTGCTAACGTCTTTGTTAGCAAAGTTCTACATCCTCCCTAGTCTGTTATACTGTGTGAACTCCGGGGATGCAATTAGGATTTGTACAGGAGCAGATACAGCTTGCACTGCTCCGGAGTAGACCCCTCACCATGCTGTCCCTAGAGTTCCGGTGGTCACCTAAGTGGAGATGGGCAATCTTTTCATTTCAGAAGAAATCATCATACTTCTCACAATATTCTGTCAGTCCCACCTCCTGCTTGTTTGATTTTCCAAGGCATGACAATTTGTGTTAATTAGCAACATGGAATACCAAGATAGCATATTCTTATCAGAAACACTTTCAATTGTTAACTCTATGGATTCTATTTTATCATAAAATATTCCAGTTGGGTTATGCATTTATTTCCGTATTCCACAGTTCACAAAGTCCTAAGTTACAGATAATTTCATGGTAAAGAAAAATATTGCACAAATAAACTATGTTTCCTTTTGCAGTGACCTATAATCATTCAAAATAAAAGAAAGGATTTCGTTGGAAGAAATCAGAATGGTAACATTTCACAGCATGAAATAAAATAACTAGAAATTAAATGCCTGTCATATATTTCACCTTTTATTTCATCAACTTGTTTCTTTTGAACAACAACTAGTTGAGGATTATTTCCAATTAGTTATATTTTCCCAAACAATGATGGATACAACAAAATCTAGCTTCAGCAAAATATTGAAGCTTTGAACCAAAAACTTCAACTGACCTGGGTTGCACTGTTATTACAAATTACAAGTACAATTTTTAATAAATTTAGTATTTAAATTTCAAATAATCACCCAGAATATGATTTGTTGTTGAATCTATATCATTAAATCATGTTAAAAATCACAACTGAATCTTGCCCACAAAAAGTACAATAACCTTTGGCTGCAAATGGCAGTGCCTTAACTTGTCTTCTCCTGTTGATACAGAATAAGGATGAAATAATGGCTTTAATTTGCATTCTTTTGCTCCTGGGTCCTTCAGCTCCAAACATGATGTTAGTCAGTGCTTTCAGTATTTCATAATGAATTATTAGTGCATATGTGCATTAGAGCAATGTTAGCATTTTTCCAGGAGAAGAAAGTAAAAGTAAAAAGTATGCCTCTCATTGAGAGACCTGAAAGAGTGCTTTGCAAATTATGTGACCCACAATATTAAACTGATGCATATACAATATTAGAAGATTTTCTTTCTTTTCTCAAGTGGTTATTAATATTGAAAAGCATCAACATTAGTATTTTATTGCCACCAAACATGTGAAGGAAGCTCTGTCATTGGTAAAATTATGTATTGCCTATCATATTTTTAAATATTTGGATTATGTTTTAATTAACATGAAAGACTTATGGCAATAATTAGATATTTATATTTAAAATATATTTAACTTCTTACCTTTTTCCCATGATTAGCTATATGGATCTGAAAAGCCTTTTAGCCCTTTCATATCTGTTTCTTTACCTGTGTATGCATGGGGAATAATGACAGAATCTTTCTTGATAATTACGTGTGTTATATGCGTCTTCATCTATGACATTTAACAACAAAAGACCTATCCCCTGTAGCCACACTGCTTACAATCTGGGGTATATACAATGAAACCTAAACTACTTTTCGGTAAGAGAATAGATACAGTGAGAAAATACCTTTAGGATTACTAGAATCTGTTTGGTCTATTTTAAAAATTTTGTGAGGCATGTGCAAAATGTTAGTATTATATATACCAATGTTGAGCTGTTCAGTAAACACATACTGGTTGACTATCTACTAGGTACTAGCAATATCAATAAATAAGATGAAGACTACTGACCTTGTGGCTCATACATTATGGCAGGACAAGAGAACAATAATCAACATCCAGGATATATGCACAAATGATGCATGATGCTAGAATGTGATCCACGTGTGAGAAAGAGGCAATGGAAAGAAATATTGTGATTGCAGGTGTTAGGCAGGCAGGAAATACCACCAGGAAAGCAGTCACTGAGAAGAGACATTTGAATAAAATGCTTGAAGGTAGTGAGGGGATTTATGCAAAGAATAGCTGGGAGGGCAACACTGTAGGCAGGGAAACACCTGGAACAAAGCCCTAAGTCAAGGTTGTTCCTGTCCCAGAAACAACGAGAAGTCCGGGAAGCTGGAGCACAGTTGGCAGAAAGGAGAAGCAGGGGTTGAGGACAGAGGTGATTTGGCTCCAGTTGCAAGGAGCCTAGTAAAGCAAGGTTACAACTTTGACTGCTCCTGAATGGGAACAGAGAGTCACAGGAGGAGTTTTCACAGAGGAGGAGTCTGTTTTACGTTTTGAGCCTCAGCCTACTGGACTGAGAGTAGAAGATAGAGAGGCAAGAGGAGAAGCAGGAAGACCTCTGAAGTATTTTGGTAATCCACGTATTTTTTATTTATCCTGCACTTAAATCCTAGATGACTATGAGAAAGGTAAAATATTCATAGTGTAGCTCATTCATGAACTCTGAAGAGAAAAAGTAATTGTGTTCTTAAATAATAATGTCTTAAATATATGTTAATAAGAAACAATGCTCCTAATTAAAGTGGAAGGTGATTCAAAATTATTTTGGGAGAGAGAAGAAAATCATAAAACTGAAAAGTGTTTTAGATAAATGAGAAGTTATTCTAAACATGTACTCTGTGTAAGTAAAACGATACCAGTGTGTTTTAGACACTGACTTAAATAAAAGTTTCAGGGACATTTTCAATTTCTTTTCTTTAAATGATCTAAAATAAACCACAATGAGCAAACTAAGATGTGTGTATATAGGTTCAACATAGTTTATCAACAGTTATTATTAAACATTTTAAAACAAATTAGAGTTGTTTAAACAGTAATCACTAAGTGCCTACAAAGAAACCATTTCATTAAAATGATACTTAGCCTCAAGGCCAGCTTTCATATTTGTATGACAAAGGCAGATGGAGAAAATGGAGCTGTCCTTCACACTCCTGCATCCTCCATCATTAGATATATGACCACTGAGCAGGCATCTGAAACTTGAAGGAGGCAGTACTTTTTATCTCAGGGAAATTCCCAGATAACGGCTCACATGACTTCTCAACACTCATATTTCCAAGAGAAGTAAAAATCTGGTTGATCAGACACAGGACCCAACACAGTCCATCCCCTGTGCATTTTGGATCAACTTCCTTTAATAAGACACCCCAACTGGGAACATCTTCTCCAAGATTCTATTTGATTTCCTTTCTTGGAGAAATTTACAACAAAAAGGTTAGAGAGAAAACATACAGCCCATATGCTCCAAATAACATCAACTTAGGTGAATTGGTGGGCTGGATGGAGGGCTGGTATGGAGGTCCACGCTGGCTTCACTCATATGTTGGACACTTTGGCGTAAATGTCTGGAAAGCTGGGGTGTGTGAATGCTCTCACACAGGATGCAAACCTGTGGCTCCTCCGGCAAGGTGTGTCCAGCATCACAGAGGGAATATTCGAAGAAACCCAAGTTTCTTCAACCCAGGTGGAAACTTCAACTCCTTATGATCTAACTTCAGAAGTTCCAGAATGTCAATTCTGCCACATTCTATTGGTCAAGCAACAGGCTACGTCCATCTCATATTCAACGGGGAGGAGAATGAAAGTTGACCATTCAATGGGAAGAATAACAAAGTGTGTGTGACCATGTTTAATATACCACAGTCTGGCCACAGATGATTTACATTTCTCCTACCAGCAAACTACCCTCCTCTTTTTCACATCCCTCAAAAGTCTCAGCCCAGAATATAGATGTCAAGTCTGGGACTGTGGTGTGTAAATAAGATCCATGTGGTCCTTCACAAACAACTCCACGAGCATAGTCTAGTTCCTCTCTATTTGGAAACCTGCAGATTGACAAGTTATATTCCCCACCCATGTCCAAAATCCAACGCACAGATGGGTAGAGGATCATTGTAACAGATACCCTCTATCAAAAAGGGCAAATCACAAGGGATATAGCCACCACTGATCTATAGAGGTCGGTAGTTCCTGCATTAAGGCTCAGCCCTGTTCTTGGGAATAACACATTGCTGCATTTGGTTCTTGCTCCTGTCATCCTTCCTTTTCAATAAGATAAACGAAACAATAATGTTTTTAATTGATCAGGCTCTTTGGTTGGCTTCCTTCCTATGGAAGTTTTAGGGTCCAAATGGCTGTTTCTTTTGAACTCCATCTGCCCTTTTCAGACCAACCTGTTATTAATGCTGAAGCTGTGTGCTTCACTGATACATTTGTTTCTATTTAACTGAAGATAGTGAATACCTTTAAAACCTAAACTACTCTTCGGTAAGAGAATAGATACAGTGAGAAAATACCTTTAGGATTACTAGAATCTGTTTGGTCTATTTTAAACATTTTATGAGGTATGTGTGGGCTTAAGACTCTTAGAAGCCCTATTAGGTCTTTCTGAGGTATCAACAAAGGGTCTTACAAATAGATCCTTGGAATCTGTATCTGAGGCCATTTATGACTTTGAGGAAGTGTTTTGTTTTTATTTTTTTTCAGAAAGAAAATGAGGATGAGAAACAGTTTTATTTTCACACCTAGCATGTCTTCACTTCTTTATATTTCCTCTAAATTCTCCATGAAACCTGTACAATTCTTTCTCGGGCTGATCTCTGTGCCCTCATATTTTATGACAGACAGCTAAAATAAACCATTTGACACTGTCTGCCTCTTTCTTGGAAATATTCCCAGTCAAATTATAAGACACCTTTTCTATTTATCCTCCTGCTGATGATGGTCATTGGCCAAACTTCCCCACAGTATAAAATAGGTTCCATTTTCCTCCAGCCTTCGACAGCATTTGCACAGTCTCCTTTATGTCTTCCCCAACAGTTCCCTTAAGTCCATCCAGATTCCACCACGAGCCCTGTTGAGCATCTTTCAGCTTCTGTTTGCCTCTTGATCCCAGTGTCAATGATGTTATGTTATTTTTCTCATTGCTGTATTCCACTTCTGGGTACCATATTCTGTTCTGGGTATCTATTGATAACAAACCATCACAAAATTAACCAGCTCAAAATAGCTGACTTATTATATCTCATGCATTTATGAGGCAGGTTTTGAGGTCTCAGCTGGACAAATCTTCTGTTTGATATGGAAATTCACTAGGGTCACATGCCAGTATTTTTTTAGCTGGTCCAAAGAGTTGGCATAAAGGTCATAGTTTCGGTGTACCTGCGACCTCCTGGTGCAGGACATTCTTTATTGCGGGTGTTTATCTCCAAGCTGATGCCTCCACTGCAGCTCAAAAATGCTATGCTTTTCCTATAATAGCTTGGCCATCTCCAGGTGGTGTGTTATCTGAAAGCACCTGTGCCACCTTGTTTGTTTGTTTGTTTTCTGTAATCAGGGTTTCTCGGTCATATGCAATGATAATAGTCCAAAAGCTGTTTTTGTTTGTTTGTTTGAATGTAATAACCTTAATCCAGAACCCTAAGTGTTTACTTTGAAATTCTCCTAATTAGACTTGCCATCATCTCCACCTGGAATCTTTTCTGACCAGACGTATCTTTAGTACACTGTAAGATCTATCTGGTTATATAGTCTACATGGCTGAGCTGATTTTCTACTGAAACTTGGTCTTGTTGCAGACGTTTTCCTTTTTGTCCTCTCTCAAAAGTGGTAACTTTGTCTATCACCTCGTAAATGGGTCAAAA
This sequence comes from Rhinopithecus bieti, assembly GCF_001698545.2. NCBI lineage: Eukaryota > Metazoa > Chordata > Mammalia > Primates > Cercopithecidae > Rhinopithecus > Rhinopithecus bieti. Next base: position 303,017 of record NW_016816262.1, read on the forward strand.
AATATTGGCAAGTGTAGAATATGTTGTCCCATAACTTAAATTGGCTTATCAAGATTGTTCTTTCTTAATAATCTGATGAAGTTCTTGTCCTTTATTTAAAGAGAAGGTTTTTACATGCACCAGACTCCTGAACTGCTACCAATAACTTCATGAATACAACAGGCACCATGAACTCTGTCAGGTTTTTCTCCCACTCTCTGGAGGTCGTTTGTTGTTTCAAAACCATCAACACATTTGTGTCATTTCTTGATCTTGGGTTCTTATTTGCTTGGTGTCTTTGACGGAGTGATCATTGTGAAATCTTGTGGTGGACTCTCACACACAGATCATCTCTCCATATTCCCACATCATTTTCTGCCACCTTCTTTCACCATCCACATAATTCATTTTGATATCATCTCCTGGTTCCTGCTGGTACCTGTTGGCTAGGTCCTGAAGCTTCGTCAGTATATAATTAATTTCTCCCCAACACTTTGTTGGTCTGTTGGCCATGAAGAAAGTTCTCTGTAGGTCCTGAGTGGGACACGGATGATCTTTCAAGGCAGAGACAGTTTGATTGTCCTCAAGAAGGGCTGGCATAGAGAGGGGAGGTCATGAGCATTTAAAGAGGGATGAGCTATTGCGGAAGCCCGACAGATTCTAAGAAATCTGTGGTTTCAGTGTTTTAGGATGCATCAACTCAGATAGTCTTAAAACTTTCTATATGTTACTCCTTCGCAATCCAGGATCCTTACCTAGACATAGGAATTTTCTGGAGTTGAGAATTGTACCTTCTCAAACCTTAATGCTAAAGGTAATTCCGACATGAGATGTACAACATATATACATGGAAAACTGTAAAACTTTACTGGGAGAAACTAAAGTATAACTGAATAAAAGAAAAGATACATCTAATTTAGGATTATATAATAAAAGACTCGATCTTGGTAAAATGTCAGTTCTGCTCAAATATATCTATAGATAGATAGATAGATAGATATCTGTTTTGGTAGAAATTTAAAAAATAATCCTAATATTTGTATGGAAATGACCTAAAATAACTAATAACCAAAACAAGATGTAAAATACAAGAACAAAATTGGATAGTTAAAATGATCTTATTTCAAGACGGCGATGAAACAACACTCATCAAGAGCTTGTGGTATTGGAATAAAGTTAGTTCATAGATAAACAAAACTGAATACAGTTTCTGCACATATTTATACGTATGTGAACAATGAGTTTTAGACAAACTGCAACGCAATATGATAGAGAAAGAATACGACATTAAGCGCATGTTACTTAAAAACTGGACACTTACGTGCAAAACATGAATTTTGATCCATACATCATACTTACATAAATAAACTCAAAGAAGATCATAAACCTAAATTTAAAATGTAGGACAATGATTTAAAAAACAAAAACAAACAAAAACCTATGGCCTCGGGTTAGACAAATACGTTGTAAGTATAACACCAAATGCATGATTCTTAACAGAAAAGATATAGCAAATTAGACTTCATCAAAACTAAAAACTTTGGCTCTTCAAAATAAAATAAAAACTCCTGCCAGAGCAGGGCAGAAATATTTGCAATACACACATGTGATAAATATGAACCCATGATGTATAAAATTCCGTAATAAGCAAGTAAACAACCCAATTATGAAACAGGTAAGAGATCTGAATAGAGATTTTACCAAATATATAAAGACAGCATATAAGGACATGGAAATATGTCTTGACTTCATTAGTAATTACAGGAAGGAAAATCAAAACCACAATGAGATGTCAGTAAATCTGCATGAGAATACCTATAATTAAAAAGACAGACCATATCAAGTATTGGTGAGGATATGGAAGAACTGAAAGCCATACCCTGTTGGTGAGAATGTAAAATGTCATGAACTACAGAAAACACATGGACAATTTATTTTACAAAGAATAAATAAATAAATAAATAAATAAATAAATAAATAAATAAAAAAAACTAAGCATGTGACTGTCATGAAGCAGCCAGTCCAGGAACATGAGCCTAAGAATAATGACAGGACATGGCACACAAAGACTTGTGCAGAAATGCTCAATGCATCTTTATTTGTAATAACCTGTAAACAATAAATAACCAACAAAAAGTGAGTGGATAAACAGATTATGATACACCTAGACAATAGAATACTACAGAGCAATAAAAGTGATTGAATTACATAATTGTTACACAAAACATGAATGACTCTCAAAATAATATGTTCCATAAAAGATGCGAGACAAAAATACATAAGCTGTATTATTCCATTTAAAGAAAACTGTTAAGATGGAAATTAATCTTTAGTGGTATATGTTTACTTCTAAAAGTGAAGTGAAGAAAGGGAAAAGGACGGACTATATACAAGAATAGAAGAAAACAAATTTGTATGATGAATATTTCCATTTGCTTCATTACAATGATGGTTTCACTGGTGTGTGTGTGTGTGTGTGTGTGTGTGTGTGTGTGTGTTTAATGTCAACTGTGTCTCCACACATTTGTTTAAAACCTAAAATAACAGAAGTAAAAAAAAAACACTATCTGGATGAATCGTCCTGTATTTTTCACCAAAAAGTTTACAGTTGTCTCTTCAACACCTAATTCAAAAGGTGTCTTTTTGAGAGATTCATATTTACTGATTTTCTCATACATTCTACTTAATTTTCATGGAAACAATTATCTCTTCTTGCATTCATAGTTAATAAACTTATTCAGCTCAACTTCAAAATAGCGATAACAAAGTCAGCCGACATAATCAGGTTTTGAACAAATGCAACTGAATCTTCGTAAGCGTGTAACTCAACTGTTATGTTCAATAATATACACATTCTAGAGAGTCATCTACATGCTATAAGAAGCCAGCCTTTCTTAGGCATCAGTAAGCATATTTTACATGCAGATTGATGATAGACCAGTAAGAAATTTGAATAGAATGTAATTGGGAAATGTTCTATTATACTATGGTTTATAGTCTCATTAAATATAGACTTAATATTTTCATTAAAACATTGACTTAGTTTTTATGATGCAACACTTGCTTCTATTGCTCATTAATCATTTTCACCTTTTTTTAATTATGAAAACTAATTCATCACAGTGATCCAGTGTTCAAAGAAAATGCTAGGTTCTCTCTAATATGTATGCATTCCACAGTTATTATTTAGAACCCATATTCAGTCAACTTTTAAAAACCTGTACTATCACACATGGAATTGGAAATGAGGGCACTACAACATTCCATTTTTAACATACTCCAAATCATAAGGAAGAACCATGTATGTTCAAATAAATTTTGAAAGCCAACTCACTTCCTGAATCACTTAATTCCTTGAAAAGCAGCTATGCTTTGCACAAATTAATGCTAATGGTTAATTCCCTTAAATGACTAGGCTACATTGAAAAGGAGCAAGAAAATAATTTTTAAAATACCCATATGCTTTAAATAAAAATGCATGTTTCAGTACTTTTCTGCCATTTCCAGTTTTTTTTTTTTTTTTTCAATAAAAGAGTTGCCAGGGGAACCTCATACTAAACAAAAGCTGCTGTCAAATGTCATCATTAAAGTGAGCTAACATTACCCCTGGGATTCCTCTCTTGGAGGCTCTATTCATTATTTTCTAAATCTGTAAAGCTATCATTTCCAGGGTTTCTTTAGAGTACTGGCATAAAAGAAACAATCATAATTTGTAAGATTGTCAGGGGAAAATACTCTTCCCCTCCCAAGAAGTGCTGTTCTCAAAGAAGGGAAAGATTACAGTGTACATCACCCATCATTCCCTCACATGGAAATATATACTGTTGCTTATCAGTTGCTTTCAAAAGAAAAGAAAACATTTTGAAACTAAGTTCAAGAAACCTTTTTCATAACTGTGGGACAGCATGACCTATTGATCTATAACAAAGGAAAAGACTCAAGATGGAATTTTTTTCTCATTTTATTACTTGCTTCTGTGGGTTGAATTATCTCTGAGAAAAATGCTGAGTCCACAGGAAGGTACAAATTGCCCCACTAATAAAAACTCAGAGCTGCAAAGCAATCCAACATGGCCCTAAAGAAAAGCTTGGAACAAGGAAAAAGTCAAGGAAGAGCATGTCATTTGCTATCTTTGATCTAATATTCTTTAACTTCCAAGTTGGATATGTATAAATGGAGAAAGTGTGAAGTCTAGTGGAGAATGTAGAGAGGGCGTTGTTGGGTCACAGACTTTGAAGTCAGACTCAAAGTTCACGCTGTTAGGTTTATATTTTCTAGATCACTTTATCTGGATGTCTGTAAATGTTACTTTTCTTTGTATAATTTTGTTTTAATTTCAAAAGTGGGGATAATAGGGTTGCTGGACAGTAATAGTCCTAGGAAATAATATAGTGACTCCAAGCTGAAAACTAGGAAATGTTTAATAACTGGTAGATGCTACTAATATTATTAACATCATTGCCAAAATTTACATTAGACAGAAAAAAGGATTACTCCAAGTAATCCCTTTAAATTTTAATTGAATAATTTAAAAATGCTAAAATTGTTTAAGCAATAAAGTCACCATACTAATTTATGCAATTAGGCTATTATGTAGCAAAGTACTTGAAGTGATAGTCAATGCATGTAAAACCGAATGCTGTCTTGCAAGAAAATAACATCATTGGAAATGTGGATCCAATTATGCAGAATCAGTCCATTAAAACGTTGGTTGGATCATCTCTTTTTATTACTTATAATAAAAGATTTTACTGCAGAAAAGCTTCAGATCACAGAATATTATAATGAAGCTAAAATTATTTTTCACCATCAGGATACCTCCTGAGTCTTACCATTGCCTAGTTTTTCAATGTGGTCACTATTAACTCAAATATTGAGGTGTAATATCTCAGCAATCTGCACCAGGAGGGAATTCTCAGGTTTTCTATGTTGTACTTGAAAATGAAGTTTTTGTTAAACTTCTGCACTTTTGATAAGATCATTTTTAAGTGAGAACATTGCAAAAACGGAAATGACAGAACTGGGGATTATGAGACTCTTTCTTCAGAAAACAACCATAAGCTACATGAAGATCAAACAGAACGCTCGACATACAAAGTGAGAGAGCAACAGGAAACGGCGGTAGGAGGGTAGGTTAGCTGTAGCCTATCAACACTGCAGATCTAAGTTCAAATAATACTGAAGATAGCACCAAAATTCAATTCTTTCTTCTGAGGGGTTTGGAAATAGATAAAAAATATATAAAACTGACTTATATTTTAAATATGTCTCTGTATATTTAAATTCAGGCTATCTGGAACTAAAATAAAATTTTGCCAAAGAGTAATGAGAGAACACTTTTTTATATAATGATGTTTACATTTAAATACTTTTCTTACTATTCATAAAAAATATGCAAAACCAAGTCAGACAAAATGATTGATATATTAGCGTGTATAGTTCCAATTTTAATTTAATTGATAAAAATTTTTCTTAGTACTCAAATCATGTATACAGTGGTTTTACTAGTAGTGGTAATGATTTACACCATTTTCATTGATCCATCATCTGGTTTCTAGCTGGCCAGCAGCCCATCCACCTCTCTGTTCTTATCAAAATTAGGGCTAATCTGAACAAAAACATGCTTAGAATTTTCAACGTGGGAATTTGTAATTTCTTGCAGTTTCATATTGTTTAAAACGTTGATTTATTTGTGTATCATAAGACTTTCCCAGATAAAAAGCATTGCATTTTCCTGTTCTATTTTGGAAGACAGATATATGATTATCACAATGCAGGGTACAATGTAGGCCACGAATTTTCTTTTTTATTATTGTTTGTTTCCTTTCACCCATAATAAGATAAAGGCTGGGGTTTTTGTTTATTTTGTTTCCTGCTATTCCCCCAATACCTGAATCAGTGACTGACACCTAGAAGGTGATAGATAAATACATTCCTCCAGCAGCACCCAGGCAAATGAGTTTGATACCCAGCTAGCACAAAAAGAATCTAGTTAGGATGGAAATACAGATGGTGAGTTTTATTGATGACACTGACCTGTGAGCCACATAATGAATTGTGACACTGTAGAGAGGGCATGATATCTGCTGTGGCTTGTCCTGAATACCAGTGTTGCTGACTTGTTTGGCTGCAATTGCCCTCAAAATTGCCTTCAGAAGCAGTAGAGTCAATACCTTCCTCATGAGCACAACATTGTTCACTTTTCCTCATGTCTCACATTTTTCTTCTGGTTTAAGAATCACGAGAAATTTTTTCAGTGTTAGAAATGTACAAGTGTTAGAGAATGTGAGCAGTGCATGTGTGCACTATACTTACCTCTCCCCAACAATGATTCTTGTAACTGTATTTCCATTATTAGTAAAGATGCCCTAATTTAGGTCTGATTCATATTTTTGCTAGATGATTGCAATAAACATTTTAACTCATATTTTATTGTCTATCAGAAGATACTTTTCAAAATATTCCATATATGAATGTATTTTCAAATTGTAATATATTAGTATAGTCATGTCAATATATTATGTACTAATTAAGTATGCTTACAGAACAACTCTATTTGCTATTTTATAATTTTACGGTTGTTCTCTATGGTTTATTGTATACAGAGTGATTAGACAAATGGTCATTTTTTATTATAAAATTCTACTAGAAAATATTATCCCTTTCAAAATATTGAACATAACTGATATGGTTTGGCTGTGTTCCCACCCAAATCTCATCTTGAATTGTAGTTCCCATAATCCACAGATGTGGGAGGGACTCAGTGGGAAGTAACTGAATCATGGGAGTGGGTCTTTCCTGTGCTGGTCTTGTGATAGCGATGGTTTTATAAAGGGGAATTCCCTACACAAACTCTCTTGCCTGCACACCATGTAAGATGTGCCTTTGCTTCTTCTTTGCCTTCCACCATGATTGTGAGGCCTCCCCAGCCATGCTGACCTGTCAGTCCATTAAACCTCTTTCCTTTATAAATTACCCAGTCTCAGGTATGCCTTTATTAGCAGCATAAGAACAGACTAATACAATAACATATCCAATAAAGGCTTTTTAAAAATAAACATAGATAAGCCCAATATTAATTAGAAATAGATACAAGTAGATATGTATATAATCTTTAAAGAATGTTAATGTATACAACGGTAAAGACAGAATAACATAAGAGCAACAGTGTTAACTCTATGCAATGAAGTACTGCCATGTGCCAAAACACAGCATACATTATGAAGGAAAAGTTAAAAATGTGGGCAAGATAAGGTGTTACATTTTCTGGTCTTTTCTTAGAAGCACATGATACATATTTATATATTTATAACATATACAGACAAAATAAATGAAATTGATGAAAGGAATGCAGAAAAAGTAAAACTCAGAATTATGCAATAGCATTGAAAGAAGAGTACCTAGTCATTTGCTTCAAGCATCGTTTCTCTCTAATCATTAAGAAAGACACCAAAATTAATTGGAGGTAGCTGTATTCTCTAAATCCTGCTGATTTGCTATCAGTCTTTTACACTGGAAAAACAAATGATGTCCAAATATAAAAGACATTTTCATCTTTTATTTTATTATATTTTTCATTTCACTGTTTTGATTTCCCTTATTATCTTACTCTCTCTTAAAAAATCTTAGTTTATTATTGTTTATCAATTATTTTACTTTAGGATTATTCTTTCTGTTTACTTTCTCTAAACCAATACATACTAGATGTCAGGGCCTATGAATTCAAAAGAGGCTCACCTCAGCCCATCAATTAATTGCATTGCTATATCATAGCAATTGAAAGATGTATGCAATAAAATAAGGAAATTTGAGTATTTGGGAATCCCTGAACCAAAGACTTCAAAAAATAATTTCCACAAATGGAAATTAAAAAGATAAGTATAATGAATTTATTGTCTGATTTGCTTATATAATCCACAGGAAGATGTTCCTGAAAAACTACATCCTGGCCAATGGAAAAATGCCATAGCACAGTTATGGTATCGTGGCATTTTCAGTGGGTTACCATTTTCTGCTTAGACTTTGATATATATTTTTGCCTCTAATGTCACAGGTTGGGGGGTGAGGAGAGAAAAATTCACATGGCAAAGGATAGTAAGATTAAAGTGATGTCTGCAGAGCCAAAGGGAAACTCAATCCTTTCCAGGTTAAGAAGAGACAGTGTGTGGTAGAACCCATTGGCCATCCAATAAATTCTCAGTACACTTAAAGTAAACAAATATTATTGTTTAAAGAAGCATCAACATTTAAGGAGATGAAATCGAAAACTCACAAAAAGTCCAGATCAGAATGGCACAAAATTAGAATACACACTTAACAACTACTATGACTACTGGTAAAGACAAGCAAATAAGGATCTATGTGGAATCTGAAAATAACAATTCTGTGTTTTCATCAGATTCTTCAGGAGGAAACTCTGCACTTTTTAAACATTTTAAGTTTTAATTTTTATGGGCACATAGTAGGTGTATATATTTATGAAGTACATGAAACGTTCTGATAGAGGCATGCAATGTGTAATAATCCCATCATGGGAAATGGGGCATTCATCCACTCAACTCTTTATCCTTTGTGTTTCAAACAATTCAATTACACTCTCTTAGTTATTTTAACATGTACAATTAAATTAATATGGACTGTCGTCACCCTATTGTGCTGTCAAATACTAGGTCCCATTCATTCTTTCCAACTTTTTTTTGTTCTCATTAACCATCCCCAAATCATCTTGCTTTCTTTTTAAAACATCCTCAAAGAACAGCTCAAGGTGGTATCAACATCAGATCGCTAACGTTTGGGTCCTATTAAGAGTAATGATGACTGTGAATTCCATGGTGTGAATAATCATGTGAGTAGAACGGCTCCGTACGTTCTTTTCCAATAGTACTATATTTGTGTGTTTATATCTTATGTGCTTCATATTCATACGCAGAAAAAATAAATCGTATTTTAATTCTGATTTTCCATCATTTTCAAAATCAACATGTTTAAGAAAAAATAGGAGGGCAAATGCAGCTCACTTCTGTGCTTCTGATTAAAGTAAAATGTATAAGGACAAGAAAGAATATCTTCTGTAACCCTGATATTAAACTGTAAAACTATTAAAGGTACTCAAATTTATTTGCAATGCAAATACTATCCATACGGTTAATGCCTTACTCCACAAATTATTTCTGCAAAATGACTAAATTTTAAAATTGTTTTTAAAGTTTAATAAACATTGGGTTATATAAAACAGATTCCTATGGTACAAGAATCTTTTTAAATGCTCACCCTATATTCATGGTTTAAATCTCAACTTGTAAGAGGAATGAATGGCCAGCAATGTGCAAGAAATAGCTATTCTACCTCGTCCAGGATATGATTCCTGAGTCAAGCTAACGTCTTTCCTTCATAAATTCCAAACAATCAAATCTTTACCATATAAAAATATGGGCAAACACCGTCTTTTTCTTTATTGCATGTTTCATTTCAGAAGCGTAGGTCATGAATTTTTCCAATGTTTAGAGTTGTCTGAAAGGACAACCACACTTTCAAAACGTTACTTTTTCAAGCCACTTGTTATTTCAAGTAGTTAAATGCCAATTTTGGTTGAGAAAATATAGCTATAAATACAAAAGGCATATAAAGCCATACTCAAAAGCCAGACGAACTATATTAAGTCCAAAATATTATCAATTTTATTCCCTTGAATATGTTTCCAAATATGATTTGTTCAAAGATTATTTTCTGGTTGAAACCCAATTTCTATTTAGATGGAGAAAAGTTCTTATGGAGAATACAATACAGCAAAATTGCTTTAAATTATACCTACTAGTATACTGGTATTTTGCTAGGAAAAATCAATGGCAGCAACCAATTCTTTACAATAGTTTCATTAAATATTACCTATTGGTCTGAAATTTTCTTTTTCTAAAGTTAAAGGAAAAGAACACTTGTATATTGTTTAGGTTGTTTGACCAACTACCAGCTTCAATTAAAATTCTTAGCTGCAAACACTCACTCTAATGTCAAGGAAATCAAAATAAGATATTACTTATCCTACTCTAAAGCTATAGCTGAGGCTACTGGAATTACTTTGGTACGTTAATAGTTGGCACGTTTATATTCTGTTATTGTCATTCATGCATATGCAAAATTTGGAAAAAAAATACATAAAACATGTTTTATTTATTTATTTAGTGATTTAAATAAATCATGGTGAGAAATATATTTGCTCAGAGTTTTCTTTTAATTCTCAGGAAGACTCAGTACATCCTCTCAGTTTTAACCTCTAAAGTGATAATTTTCATTATTAGTTCAAACATATATTGGATTCTAGTGTTGTTCTGGGCAATGGTGAAACCATGTTGAATTACAGAACAGTTAAACAAATAGATTCGGCCTCTTTAATTATAAAACTTATAATTATATTATGACTTTACATATTTCATCATTGTAAAGCAACCAATGAAACAATTGGAGAAAGCAACGAATTAAACAATTTTACAAATAAATATAAGATGGAAACTCTGAGAATAATATCACAGAAAGCTATGCTGTGCTATAAGGCCATACAATGAGACTATTTGGACCGAAGATTAGAAAGACTGGGAGGAAATTTCTCTGAGAAAGTGATGGTGAGGTGCTGAGTGTTGGACAAAAAGCAGGAGGTAACGAAGCAAGTAGTCGGTTAACTGCTTCAGGAATATAGTATAGGGCACATAGTTGCTGGAGAAGGGCCAGTGAGTATAAAGAGGGTAGGTTTGGCCAGGGTGTGAGAAAACACTGAAGAGTCCCTAGAACAGTAACCCAACACCGGCCACAATAATATTTTGATCCTTAGTCAAGAGCAATTGTAATTACAAGAGAGTTTTTGACATAATCAGATCTGCATTTTGGAAAAGGCATCACTACAGTCATGTAGAAAACAATAGGTATCAGTCATCTGCCCCATAGTGCTACGGCTTCCTCGGTGGGCAGTCATTCAGGCCAACAGGTGACACATGCAGCCTCTGTTACTTTCCAACTTGGATTAAAAGTTGTCCAGGATGTCCGGTTTCCCACACTGCTTCAAAAAGTGACCCATGCTGCACTTTGGAATTACAGGGCATTTAAAACCACATGGAGAAAAATTTGGTCAAGGGAAAGTAGGAACAGGAGGCAGCTGAAGTCAACAATTCCCTGTTTTCTCTTTTTCATGTGCTACTCACAGATACTATTTCAAGCCTGTGCAGCAATCACTAGCAGGCAAATATGTGTCAAGTGACCTATGTTTCTGTGGGCTTATTTAGAAGCTAAGCTTGAAGCAGCAATATCAGACTCACACGGCTTACCAGCGCTCCCTAACTCACCTCCTTCCCTCTCATCTTCATATTTGTTTTGCATCTCCAAAATGAAGTACGATTTCATCCTTGAGACAAAGTCTGCCTTCTGGAAAAGATGAAAGTTGTACATGTATTTATAAACTGAAATCAACAACACTCAAGATAAATTGCACATGGAAATAAACAGGGAGAAAGCTTAAGTAACGGGGAGGACAAAGATGACAACAGACAAAGATAACGCTGGGCAGGACTGGCTTTCGGAACGTAGGATGAATAATGTCTTGGACATGCTGAATTGAGCGGGATGGAAACATATATTGGGAGTCTGGCAGATAGGCTGTGGCAGGAGACACAGAAGTGTGTACCTGCATATATTCAGTGAATGCAGCCCTCGTGCCTGGTGTCCCTGCTTAGGATGACGCAGGAAAATGCCAAAGCAGTCAGCAAGGTGTTCCAACTTGCACTGATTGAATAAAGCCTGACGCTGCTGCACATTGTCCAGCACCAAAAGAAAAATATAACTTGATCCATTAAATAATTAAAATGAAATCAAATAAATAAAGATCAGCGCTGTCAAAGTAAAAAATTAACAATTGTGAAATTTAGGTGAAGGATATAGGGGAGTCTGTGCTTTCATTCTTTCAGCATTTCTCTAAGTTTATTTTATTTAATAAAAATGAAAAGGGAATGTAGTTAACCTTAGAGCTTATTATTCTACTATTAATTTAGAAGTACACTAAAAATGACATGCTATATAATACACACACACACACACACATATCTATGTAGATATATATATGCATGTAGACATACATATATATGTACAAACAAATATATATGTCTAAAATCAGCCTAGTGAAAGCAGTTTTGTTAAAGAGATGGTGATCAGTTTGAGTGTGTGGAAGAATATGTGAAAATGAGGAAAACAGACTTTTCTCAAAAGACGTTTCTAAAAGTCTTTAGAAAAAATTGGTTATAGTATTTACAAAATGCCTTTAAAAGCTAACAGATGCTACCATAATAATTCAATGTTAACAAAAATATTGTTAGACATCATGGAAAAGATAAATTGAAGTTGTAACCTAATATATAAATTTTAAAATCCGTGAAATATTTTGTATAGTTGTCAATAATAGCCACCCTGCCCAAAAAAATAGAAAAGCTACATCATTTATATTGTATAATCCCACTATACAGTGCATATCCGACAAACCTTTTAGCAAAGTTACAAAAGCCTAATATATTTAAAAATAAAATTAATTATATGTTAGAAGACTTATGGTTAGAGTATCCCAAAGGACAATAGTTTCAGAGAAGAATATGATTAAGAACCTTCGTATTAATAGACCTCAGAACTAGCTGTTTAAAAGACAGATCTATTCTAATAAAGATGGCAGTTTCAACTGGTGCCTGGTCAATGTCTAATCACATATTTTAATAGCTACTTAATGAGTAAAATAATACAAAATGTCTTGTAAGATTTGGGAATCAGTCGTTGTATTAAATGAAATACTTGCATTTCATTACATTTCACTGTAATGAAATGGCATTTAGAAAACCTGTCAAAATTAATATAAAAGGCATTGCCTTATTCCAGTTAGGATTTTGCTTAATAAAAAATTAATCCTTATAATCAAAGTTATTTTTGCCCAAATCATTCAAACAAATTATTTTGAGCAATGAAACATCACATACTTGCTAATAGTAACTATGACAGTTTAAAAGAAGAGTGTCTAAGTATTCCTTCCCAATCAGGCAATGAAACCAAATACGAAAATTGAGGTGAAACCTTGTCTATCAAAGCCATTATATTTTAATACAACGTAAAACATCTAAGGAGGAATTTATCATCTGAAAACGTACATTATAAGCTTTCTTCTCTCTCCATTCAATGTTTACTGTGTGAATCCAAAGAGTTTAGAATTTTATAGATGGAATTAGCATGTGACTTTACCTACAATTTTTACCAGGTTAAACCTTGTCTATCTCCCATAACATCTTGAATAAGCATTAGTGCAAAGAGGAACCTTTTAGTATCCAAAATTCTCTAAATTAACAACCTCTCACTCATTGACCAAAGACTGTAATTTATAATAAATATAAGTCAATACCTACGTAAACCAAAAGTAAAATTCTAACTGCCCCACCAGCCATCTGAATGGACCCCTTCTTTTGCCCAAGAAAATTCCAAAGTTAATTTGAAATATATAACCATTGGATACTGGGCTTACTACCTGGGTGATGAGATAATTTGTACAACAAACTTCTGTGACACATGTTTATCTATGTAACAAACCTTCACATGTACCCCTAAACCAAAAATAAAATTTTAAAAAAGAAAAAGAAGAAACGAATTCAGGCCATGAGGGAAGCAGATATTGGACATGCTTCATTATATCCTCCTCCCTTTGGGAATTCAGGAAAAGTCAACCAGCACTAACATCAAAAAAGTCTTAAGTCTGATAAACATCTATAATTCATTCTCCCTGAAGCCTGTTACTTGGAGGCTTCATCTGCACAATAAAACCTTGGTCTCCACAACCCTTAGCATACCCCAGACATTCCATTCTATTGATAATAACTCAATCAATTGCCAATCAGAAAAATTTAAATCTACCTATGACCCAGAAGCCCTCATTTTGAGTTGTCCTGCCTTTCCAGATAAAACCAATGCAAATCTTAAATGTATCGATTGATGTATTGTGTGTAAAAGCAAGCTGTATCCTGACACCTTGGGCACATGTCATCTGGACCTCCTGAAGCTGTAGCAACAAAGCCATCCTTAACTTTGGCAAATAAATTTTTTAAATTGATTGAGACCTGTCTCTGAAAATTTTGGGTTCACACCTATACTGTGTTTATTAGCTCATTAGTATACTTGGGCTATAATTTTATTTTTTAAAACTATACATTCTACCCACAGCAATTGTGTCAACTTTGAAAGTGTTCCTCTCATATTTTCTAATACAAGGAGCATAATTAATGGCCTAGCTACTGTGCTCAAATCCATCATTGCCCTCACATAAAGGTCATGCTTTGCATGAACTGTTCTCTAACCAGTGATTGAGCACACCAGGTAAGTAAGGCAAACCCTTTCCTGTAAAACAGAAGATTCCTCGAACATGGAACTTCGGCTCAAGGACTCTCCATAGCCTTGCCAAGATTTTACTAGAACTATCCTACAACCTGCAATCCCACTTTCCTGCATAGAAGTCTGGCCAGCATCATGGTCCGACAGCTAATGTAGCCTACTCCACTTCCCTCCTTGTTTCATTTCCTAGGGCCATACCCGAATGCATTTCTTGCAAGTTTAATTCCATCTTGGTGCATGCTTCTTGAAGGACCGGTACTGGTGTTGCACTTGTGATTTAGAATAGCATCGTGAAAATGTCTGTAACTTAGAATCTTAGACCTACAAATCTTTTTAGAGATTATTCCATTTTACATAGGTAAGGAGAAAAAAAGAAGCCTGGAGAGGCTGAATAAATTTTCCAGTTACATATAGTTATTGAGAAAATCCAGGACTAACTGTACTAATTGACTCTTCATTTTATTTCATATCTAGTAACAACCTACTACTGGAAGGGAAAGATAAATTGTGTCCTAAAGCTAAGAGTGATGTCCGTATCATCTCCGGAAAGAAAACCCACTGTCATTACTATAGCATTAGGGATTGCTTTAAGCATTCCTGTAACCAGGTTACTAATATATCATTGCCCAAAGGACTTCATGAAGAAACGTCATGGAGACCATGCTTAGGGACTCTATTTCTTCTTATTTAGACCCTAAATAATGGAACCTTAATGTTTCTTAACACCCTGAATATATTTGTCACAAGAACTCTGCTTTATTTTAACACACTCATTTCAATATAACCATTAAATGTAATATTTGCCCATAAAGGCAGTTTTCAAATGAATACTTTTATTACTTCCAATAAATAAATATTGTAATAAAACAAACATTAGACTTCTAAAAACAATAACACCACTACAAATCTGCCTATATCGACATTCATTCACTATTTCCTCCTTGACTCCACACAAAAAAATAAGAAGCTAACTTCACCTTAACTGTTTTTCCCTCTGGTGTTCAATATTCATTTTAAAGTCTAATCCTCCTTTCAAAGACAAAATTCAACAGAACAAAGACAGAAATAAATCAGTTTTCTGGAAACTAGCTACTTTTCTCTATGACATACGCTGTCTTATTTTCAGCAGTCTTCAGAGGAACACATTTTTGTGTGTTTTATAAAGCCCTTCACTCAGTTTTATTCATGAGAATTGCAAAAAAAAATTCATTTAATTAAAATATACATGCTTTCTGGATAAGAACCATATATTGTGTAAAACAAAATTAGTATATATACACACATATATATACACATATATGTATATATATTCTATGTATATAACACACATATATACTGTGTATATATAGGTATCAAATATATTACAAATACACAACATATATTATATATTATATATATATATATGACACATGTTTAATATATGTGTATATATATGTGTATATATGTATATTATATACACATATATAATATATGTGTATATATGTATATATATTTGTATATAGGTATTATATATAGTATACATATGTATATATGTATACATAATATATGCATATGTGTGTGTATATATATGTATATATTTTTGATACCTGTCAAAGAATATCACTAATATCCCATAATAAGAATAGGTAAGTTTGCTTATAATAGGAGGACTAAATTTTATCCCACAAAAACTAATTTCTTATTTTGAAGTTTAACTTAATTGTCAATCATTTCTTAGGTATAAAATGGAAAAATAAGGAACCACTGAAAGAAGCCATAATATTACATGAAACATAGTATACATCCTGTCAAACTATAATACTTTAAATAAATACATAATTATAAAAAGAAATTATAGTTCCTAAGGCTAATATGCAGGTTAGTAGTTTGAACCTAGAAATGGCTGTAAATAATACTAGATGCATAACCTTGCACTTAACTGAAAACACATATCCACCTAATATTTTCCTAATAATTTTGCCTTTCTAACTTTTCCCTAATAAATTGACCTTCCTAATTTTTTATTTAATGGAAAATGAAGGAACATATGGGTTACTGAGCATTTACTGTGTATCAGACACTAAAGTGTGGCTATAGGTTATTTAGCTTAATTCACTCAAATGTCCTATGAGATAGATAATACCATATTCATTAACAGACATTAAAGACAACAGTTCTCAAAGAATTTAAATACCTTGCTCACGTTTATGCAGTTTCTTTGTTGTGGAGTTTAGATTTAAATGCATACATTTCTGACTGTATGCATATTTGTCTCAATTTAACACTGATTCTAAAATCGCATTCTAATGACGTACTATTATTCTTCTAAGAGTTCTGAGAAGTTTTTTTAATTTTATGCTTTTGTTTTGAGTATAAAACAGTTTAAGCGTATTCTGAATCATGGAAATAACCACCAAATACCTTAGTCCTGATACATTAATCTAGTCCTTGTGTTTGCACCTGTGTTCATGATCACAGTGAGCCAGCTGATTCTAGATCATGTATTTTAGCTAAACTAAAAATACCATAACAGCATCTAGTGTTCAAGTGATCATTTCACATCAAGTAAACATTAAGTGAATAATATTAAATTTGTAGGAGAAGAAAGACACCTGTTCATCATAAGAAACAGAAGTACAAGAATGATGACAGCAATTTTCACATTTGATGGAGGAATTTATTATTATTATGAAATTCATCCATACTGTGTACAAATAGTTAATTCTTTTTTATTGCTGATTCATATTTCATTGCACGAATATGTTGGTGGTGACGAATCTGTAGGGGTCTGCAGCAACCTCAATTCTTACCTCCTCAAAAGGAAGAATTTCACCGAGGGGCATATGGCAGAAAAAGAGACCGACCACGGCGAGTCTTAGAGCTGGAGGGAACATTTAGTTAAAAGTTTTAGCAGGGCACAGTGGCTCACACTTGTAATCCCAGCACTTTGGGAGGCTGAGGCGGGTGGATCATTTGAAGTCAGGACTTTGAGACCAGCCTGGACAACATGGTGAAATCTCGTGTCTACTAAAAAAAAAAAAAATTAGCTGGACATGGTGGCTCACACCTGAAATCTCAGCTACTTAGGAGGCTGAGGCAGGAGAATTGCTTGAACCCAGGAAGTGGAAGTTGCAGTGAGCTAAGATTGCACCACTGCACTCCAGCCTGGGCAACAGAGCAAAACTCCGTCTCAAAAAAAAAAAAGTTTTAGAGCAAGAAAGTACACTTGAAAGAGGGCCAAGTGGGCAAGTTGAAAAATAAATGTGTGACTTGACCTTTTGACTGGGGGTTTATATGTTGGCACACTTCTGGGATCTTGCATCCCTTCTTCCCTGATTCTTCCCTTGGGGCCAGCTGCTCACAGGCACAGTGGCCTGCTAGCACTTGGGAGGTGAGCATGTACAGTGTGTTTACTGGAGCTGTGCATCGGCTCACTTGAGGTGTTCTTCCCTTTACCCGTAGAACGTCCCTGGGAGGTCATACACCAGTTGAACGCTGCCATTTTGCCTCTTAATACACATGCTGGAGCCCACTGACCCAGCTACCCACATCTTATCAGGAAGCTGCTGATGAGCAGCTTCAGGCGTTTCTAATCTCTTAGGAAACTGCAGTTCCCTGACACCGGCTGCAAACAATTATTATTTTAGAGAGACAGTGTAACAACTGGCTGACCTTTGCCTGAGGCCCAGCTGACGTTCCTGCTGCAGTGGGGTGGGGCCCTCTCCTGCCCTGCTCATGCCTGACTAGCTACCTGCTGTACTGAACATACCACTCTGCTTATTCATTCATTTAATGGTGGACATTTGGATTGTTTAAAGTTTAGAATTATTACAAACAAAGCTACTATGAACATTAATATATGAGTCTTGGTGTGGAAATGATGTTTTGTTCAGATCTTACTTATTGTCTTTACAGTAAGCTTGGGGAAACACCTTTTTTTCCTGTATGATCCTCTGTGCTTTCAGTCTCATTTTCCTAGATAAAGTCATTCCTCAATGGTGTCATTTTCTCCTCTTGGAGACCTTTCAAAATGTTGAACTGGAATGTACAATGCTCTAGAGACAAGCCTACTGCTCATTTCCTTTTCTTCCCCAGATACTGGGAAACTCTCTCTATTCTGACGGAAAACAGGCAAACAAACCTTCCAAGCTACTCTGTTTCTATGCAACACCTATCTTTCTCAAACAGAGGCTTTGGGAAACACAAAGAAAGTCTAGCCAGAACACTACTGTTTGCAAGGTCACCTGTGGGTAGGGACTATAGACGAGGCTACCAGTTTGAAAGAACAGAAGAAAAATAAAAAGAAAGAAAGAAAAAACTAGAAGTTTATGTGAA
Organism: Rhinopithecus bieti; assembly: GCF_001698545.2. Lineage (NCBI taxonomy): Eukaryota > Metazoa > Chordata > Mammalia > Primates > Cercopithecidae > Rhinopithecus > Rhinopithecus bieti. The sequence continues at coordinate 321,704 of NW_016816262.1, forward strand.
ATATTAATTTGGTAATATTGGAGTAGAAGTTTTAAGAACAAGCAGTTTGTACCTAGTTTTATACTTGTGAGTTTTGGTTTGTTTTTTTCAGTTATAAGCAAATCATCAATTACTTTTAAATTTCTTAAAATTTAAATTTATTTAAGAATCATCTCAAAGTATTACAGGAATTCTAATGGTTATAATTCTAACTTTTTTTTTTTTAGAACGAGTCTCGCTTTATCGCCAGGCTGGAGTGCAGTGTCACAATCTCGGCTCACTGCAACCTCCTACTCCCTGGTTCAAGCGATTCTCCTGCCTCAGCCTACCGAGTAGCTGGGATTACAGGCATACGCTGCCACACTCAGCTAATTTCTGTATTTTTAGGTGAGATGGGGTTTCACCATGTTGTCCAGGATGGTCTCCATCTCCTGACCTCATGATCCGCTTGCTTCGTCCTTCCAAAGTGTTGGGATTACAGGAGTGAGCCACCACGCCCGGCTAATTCTTACGTTCTTAAGCAAAGCTTTGTCAATCAAGGAATTATTAATCTGGGGTTAGTATAAATATACGCTTTGTCTAAGGGTAACTGCAGAGAGATTATAACATATTTATTTCATTGCTTTAACTGATGTAGCTTAGGATAGTGTGAGTCAGTACTTTTAGCTGATAAACAACAAGGAAATGCTACTCCATCTGAAGACAGTCTTGTGAGTTCCAGGCTATTAAGATATGGCCATTCTTGTATCTTTAATATTACCTCCTGGACTTGCTTTGGAATAAGTGGTCATTGATGAAAGCAGAAGAATAAATTCATTTTTTCACCTTTCAAGGTTTAAAAATATACTTTTGTATGTCTGTTATTTGGCTTGGAAATTGTCTCTCTTGCTTAAATTTACTAATAAACCTAGGGCAGAAAGGATCATTTCAACCTTTTAAATAAATCATAAGGTAATTTGGAGCTGAGGATTATCCCTTACAGAAGCAGAATGTCTTATCTTGGATACCATCTTCCTTCCTTCTTATCCAGATTCCAATTTGCAGAGAGTTTTAAGCTTTCAGCTTTCCTCCGATCCTCTGTGTTCTTTTATCCCTGTTTCTCATGGTGATGCTGAGCTGCATAGCAGGTGGTTTATGCAGGCTCAAGATTTTTCAAAAGAGCAGTTATCACATTTTTCAACAGCTAAGATAGTATGAATTTGCTTTTCTCACAGTACCTTTTCTAAAAAAAAAAAAATGTACATTTTTGCCAACTGTAAATGGAACTCAAACCCCTGGGAGTTTGAACTCATTTCTAGGTTTGGAATCTACGTTACTCAAGTGTGTTTGAAACATGCAAAAATCATTTTCTCTATAGCTCTGGGAAGTCCAAGAGGCTCCAAAACAAGATGATTGCCAGGAACAGAGAAGTATCTTAATATTTTATTCCTTCTCTTTGTATTAGTCGTATCTGTCCCACAGCCTTAGATAATTTTCAGTACCTCAGAATACATGTCATGCTTTTTAATGATTTTCTTTGTCAAATCTATTTTAAAACTCTACTAAAAGAAAACCTAAGGTTATCCATCTAAATTTTTACACAAAAAAACCTCACAATGTGTTAACAATAGCATTTTCTATTTCATCCAGTGTTTATTAGTATTTAAAATTATGATTATTTTAAAAAATTTTCACATTCAAATATCTTTCATTAAATCTTCACAAACAAATAAGTCTTAAGATAAATACCATTTGTGTTGTCCACAGGACTAGAGAGGTACTATCTGCAAAAATACTTCTCTCTATAAAAGCAAAATCACTGGCAAATATTGCCAAGATCAATGCTTTCAGAATTTTTAAAACTAATCAAAGTATTGCAAAATATTAACCAAAGGCTCACAAAAATCTGGGGATCACGTACTAAAGAAAAGACGACTGAGTCTTACGGAGAGAGAGAGAGAGCTTTGCTGGCAATTTTACTTGCCCTATTTCCATCACAGACTTCACAACTTAGTGGAAGCATTGAAAGCCATCAGCCTCCACAATCACAGTGAAATCATCAGCCTTGCAGCCACCTGAAGGGGACAGAACAGGGTTGGAGTCCTTCAAAGCCCCATTCCCAGTTAATTGTCATACTATGACCTGAGGGCAGCTTCCTAGAAAATCCTACTCACAGGCTTCTCTTTATTTGACTTGACTCAGAGCTTACCCATTGTTTGTGAACAGCCTTTACCCAGGGGCTTTGGAGAAAATAATCAGTAGCAATTGTTTGGCATCAAGGCTGTCTGAGGCTGTGTGTGCCACCTCTTACCCCATGACCCAAGCACTAATTATTTTAAAAATATACTTTTAGCCGGGCGCGGTGGCTCAAGCCTGTAATCCCAGCACTTTGGGAGGCCCAGACGGGCGGATCACGAGGTCATGAGATCGAGACCATCCTGGCTAACACGGTGAAACCCCGTCTCTACTAAAAATACAAAAACTAGCCAGGCGAAGTGGCGGGCGCCTGTAGTCCCAGCTACTCGGGAGGCTGAGGCAGGAGAACGGCGTAA